>NW_028165572.1:0-83963 GCF_964263955.1 Coregonus lavaretus | reverse complement strand
GTCTCTTTTCTGGATTTTGATAGTTAGCGGGTGTCAGCCTAATTCTGCTCTGCATGCATTATTTGGTGTTTTACATTGTACACGGAGGATGTTTTTGCAGAATTCTGCATGCAGTGTCAATTTGGTGTTTGTCCCATTTTGTGAATTCTTGGTTGGTGAGCGGACCCCAGACCTCACAACCATAAAGGGCAAAGGGTTCTATAACTGATTTCAAGTATTTTCAGCCAGATCCTAATTGGTATGTGGAATGTTATGTTCCTTTTGATGGCATAGAAGGCCCTTCTTGCCTTGTCTCTCAGATTGTTCACAGCTTTGTGGAAGTTACCTGTTGCGTTGACGTTTAGGCTGAGGTATGTATAGTTTTTTGTGTGCTCTAGGGCAGCTGTGTCTAGATGGAATTTGTATTCCATCTAGGCAACTGGACCTTTTTTGGAACACCATTATTTTTGTCTTACTGAGATTTACTGTCAGGGCCCAGGTCTGACAGAATCTGTGCAGAAGATGTAGGTGCTGCTGTAGGCCCTCCTTGGCTGGGGACAGAAGCACCAGATCATCAGCAAACTGTAGACATTTGACTTCAGATTCTAGTAGGGTTCCTTCAGGAAACAGCAGAGGGTGCACCCCCCTATCCACATCGACGGGACCGCAGTGGAGAAGGTGGAAAGCTTCAAGTTCCTTGGCGTACACATCACTGACAAACTGAAATGGTCCACCCATGCAGACAGTGTGGTGAAGAAGGCGCAACAGAGCCTCTTCAACCTCAGAAGGCTGAAGAATTCGGCTTGGCACCTAAAACCCTTACAAACATTTACAGATGCACAATTGAGAGCATCCTGTCGGGCTGTATCACCACCTGGTACGGCAACTGCACCGCCCGCAACCACATGGCTCTCCAGAGGGTGGTGCGGTCTGGCGAATGCATTACAGGGGGCAAACTACCCGCCCTCCAAGACACCTACAGCAACCGATGTCACAGGAAGGCCAAAAAGATCATCAAGGACATTGCCACTGCCTGTTCACCCCGCTATCATCCAGAAGGCAAGGTCAGTACAGGTGCATCAAAGCTGGGACCGAGAGAATGAAAAACAGCTTCTATCTCAAGGCCATCAGACTGCTAAATAGCCATCACTAGCACATTAGAGGCTGCTGCTGCCTATTGAAATCACTGGCCACTTTAAGAAATGGAACACTAGTCAAGAGATGATCTATAGGTGTACCTACCATAGGAGTCTCCTCGAAGCCTACCATTGACTATGTACATACCCAGCGTGCGACAGAGCTGCAGGAGTTGTGACCCGTTTTTGTTGGTCATGTTGTCGTAGTTGTGCCTAGGGGGGCATATGGGGGAGGGAATGCTGTCAACTCCAGGTAGGTGTTTGTCCCCCTATGTGCTGAGGGTGTCAGGTTCTTGTCCAGTTCTGGCATTTAGGTCGCCACAGACTAGTACATGTCCCTGGGCCTGGAAGTGATTGATTTTCCCCTCCAGGAAATCTCTTCTCTCTCTCATCAGGTAGAGAGCACAGTTACTAACCTCTCTCTCTCTCCTCTCTCTCTCTCTCGCTCACCTCTCTCTCTCTCTCTCTCTCTCTCGCTCTCTCTCTCTGTCTCTCTCTCTCCTCCCTCCATCAGGTAGAGAGCACAGTTACTAACCCTCTCTCTCTGTCTCTCTGTCTCTGTCTCTGTCTCTGTCTCTGTCTCTGTCTCTCTCGCTCTCGCTCTCTCTCGCTTTCGATCTCTCTCTCTCGCTCTCTCTCTTCCCTCCATCCCATCAGCTAGAGAGCACAGTTACTAACCTCTCTCTCTCTCTGTCTCTCTGTCTCTGTCTGTCTCTGTGTGTCTCTCTCTCTCTCTCTCTCTCTCTCTCTCTCTCTCTCTCTCTCTCTCTCTCTCTCTCTCTCTCTCTCTCTCTCTCTCTCTCTCAGTGCATGCTGGGAGTGTTTTATAGTTGAGAGGTCGTGTGGAGGGCTCTTTCCTTACTTATTTTCTTGATTCTTTCCTTGGTCTTGTCTTTCAATTGTTATTTTCTATGGTGGAGGGTTAACACACTGTTTTTGTTCAAAGTTAGGGAGGAAGAGGACAGAGGTTTAGTTTCCTGGGGTTTTGAACGGTGTGGTGTGAGCGATGGCTTCACAATCTCCCGAGTGGCGCAGTGGTCTAAGGCACTGCATCGCAGTGCTAGCTGTGCCACTAGAGATCCTGGTTCGAATCCAGGCTCTGTCGTAGCCGGCCGCGACCGGGAGACCCATGGGGCGGCGCACAATTGGCCCAGCGTCGTCCAGGGTAGGGGAGGGAATGGCCGGCAGGGGATGTAGCTCAGTTGGTAGAGCATGGCGTTTGGTTGTGGGTTCGATAAAAAATAATGTATGCGCTAACTGTAAGTCGCTCTGGATAAGAGCGTCTGCTAAATGACGTAAATGTAAATGTAAATGTTCACAGCCTAGCAGCCTAGCGGCCTAGCGGCCTAGCGGCCTAGCAGCCTAGCAGCTTAGCAGTCGCTGTCGTTACGGCATGGATTCAGGTGTGTTCCTGAGAATGGAATTAAGGTGGAGGAGGTTCTGCTCGAGGTCGGCCAACAGGTAGGAGCTGAATTTATACATTCCGCTTCCAGAATGAACAAAGCTGTGGTTGTGTTCATGAAAAGAGCAAATTTGGTGGGTGGCTCTTTTCTAGTGGAATATTTGTAAGGGATGTTGGTGCCAATTTCTCCTCTTTCTACCCCTTCGACTAGGGTGGTAGTTGCACATTTTCCTCAGTTTATTACGGATGATCAAATCAGGAAGGAGTTGAGTCGTTTTGGTAAGTTTGCTAGTGGTTTTCGTGTATTGTCGGCAGGTCAAATCAAATCAAATCAAATTTTATTGGTCACATGCGCCGAATACAACAGGTGCAGACATTGCAGTGAAATGCTTACTTACAGCCCTTAACCAACAGTGCATTTATTTTAAACAAAAAAAGTAAGAATAAAACAACAACAACAAAAAAGTGTTGAGAAAAAAAGAGCAGAAGTAAAATAAAGTGACAGTAGGGAGGCTATATATACAGTAAAATAAAGTGACAGTAGGGAGGCTATATATACAGGGGGGTACCGTTGCAGAGTCAATGTGCGGGGGCACCGGCTAGTTGAGGTAGTTGAGGTAATATGTACATGTGGGTAGAGTTAAAGTGACTATGCATAAATACTTAACAGAGTAGCAGCAGCGTAAAAAGGATGGGGTGGGGGGGCAGTGCAAATAGTCCGGGTAGCCATGATTAGCTGTTCAGGAGTCTTATGGCTTGGGGGTAGAAGCTGTTGAGAAGTCTTTTGGACCTAGACTTGGCACTCCGGTACCGCTTGCCGTGCGGTAGCAGAGAGAACAGTCTATGACTAGGGTGGCTGGAGTCTTTGACAATTTTGAGGGCCTTCCTCTGACACCGCCTGGTATAGAGGTCCTGGATGGCAGGGAGCTTTGCCCCAGTGATGTACTGGGCCGTACGCACTACCCTCTGTAGTGCCTTGCGGTCAGAGGCCAAGCAGTTGCCATACCAGGCGGTGATGCAACCAGTCAGGATGCTCTCGATGGTGCAGCTGTAGAATTTTTCGAGGATCTGAGGACCCATGCCAAATCTTTTTAGTCTCCTGAGGGGGAATAGGCTTTGTCGTGCCCTCTTCACGACTGTCTTGGTGTCTTTGGACCATGATAGTTTGTTGGTGATGTGGACACCAAGGAACTTGAAGCTCTCAACCTGTTCCACTACAGCCCCGTCGATGAGAATGGGGGCGTGCTCAGTCCTCTTTTTTTTCCTGTAGTCCACAATCATCTCCTTTGTCTTGGTCACGTTGAGGGAGAGGTTGTTGTCCTGGCACCACACGGCCAGATCTCTGACCTCCTCCCTATAGGCTGTCTCATCGTTGTCGGTGATCAGGCCTACCACTATTGTGTCGTCGGCAAACTTAATGATGGTGTTGGAGTCGTGCCTGGCCATGCAGTCATGGGTGAACAGAGAGTACAGGAGGGGACTGAGCACGCACCCCTGAGGGGCCCCCGTGTTGAGGATCAGTGTGGCAGATGTGTTGTTACCTACCCTTACCACCTGGGGGCGGCCCGTCAGGAAGTCCAGGATCCAGTTGCAGAGGGAGGTGTTTAGTCCCAGGATCCTTAGCTTAGTGATGAGCTTAGAGGGCACTATGGTGTTGAATGCTGAGCTGTAGTCAATGAATAGCATTCTCACGTAGGTGTTCCTCTTGTCCAGGTGGGAAAGGGCAGTGTGGAGTGCGATAGAGATTGCATCATCTGTGGATCTGTTGGGGCGGTATGCAAATTGGAGTGGGTCTAGGGTTTCTGGGATTATGCTGTTGATGTGAGCCATGACCAGTCTTTCAAAGCACTTCATGGCTACAGACGTCAGTGCTACGGGTCGGTAGTCATTTAGGCAGGTTATCTTAGAGTTCTTGGGCACGGGGACTATGGTGGTCTGCTTGAAACATGTTGGTATTACAGACTCAGTCAGGGACATGTTGAAAATGTCAGTGAAGACACTTGCCAGTTGGTCAGCACATGCTCGGAGTACACGTCCTGGTAATCCGTCTGGCCCTGCGGCCTTGTGAATGTTGACCTGCTTAAAAGTCTTACTCACATCGGCTACGGAGAGCGTGATCACATAGTCGTCCGGAACAGCTGGTGCTCTCATGCATGCTTCAGTGTTGCTTGCCTCGAAGCGAGCATAGAAGTGGTTTAGCTCGTCTGGTAGGCTTGTGTCACTGGGCAGCTCGCGGCTGTGCTTCCCTTTGTAGTCTGTAATAGTTTTCAAGCCCTGCCACATCCGACGAGCGTCAGAGCCAGTGTAGTATGATTCAATCTTAGACCTGTATTGACTCTTTGCCTGTTTGATGGTTCGTCGGAGGTCATAGCGGGATTTCTTATAAGCGTCCGGGTTAGAGTCCCGTTCCTTGAAAGCGGCAGCTCTACCCTTTAGCTCAGTGCGGATGTTTCCTGTAATCCATGGCTTCTGGTTGGGGTATGTACGTACGGTCACTGTGGGGACGACATCATCGATGCACTTATTGATGAAGCCAGTGACTGATGTGGTGTACTCCTCAATGCTGTCTGAAGAATCCCGGAACATGTTCCAGTCTGTGCTAGCAAAACAGTCCTGTAGCTTAGCATCTGCGTCATCTGACCACTTTTTTATTAACCGAATCACTGGTGCTTCCTGCTTCAGTTTTTGCTTATAAGCAGGAATCAGGAGGATAGAGTTATGGTCAGATTTGCCAAATGGAGGGCGAGGGAGAGCTTTGTATGCGTCTTTGTGTGTGGAGTAAAGGTGGTCTAGAGTTTTTTTCCCTCTGGTTGCACATTTAACATGCTGGTAGAAATTAGGTAGAACGGATTTAAGTTTCCCTGCATTAAAGTCCCCGGCTACTAGGAGCGCTGCATCTGGATGAGCGTTTTCCTGTTGATTAATGGCCTTGTACAACTCATTCAGTGCAATCTTAATGCCAGCATTGGTTTGTGGTGGTAAATAGACAGCTATGAAAAATATAGATGAAAACTCTCTTGGTAAATAGTGTGGTCTACAGCTTATCATAAGATACTCTACCTCAGGCGAGCAAAACCTCGAGACTTCCTTGGTATTTGATTTTGTGCACCAGCTGTTGTTTACAAATATACAGAGACCGCCACCCCTTGTCTTACCAGAGTCTGCAGTTCTGTCCTGTCGATGTAGCGTATAGCCTGCTAGCTGAATGTTATCATTGTTGTCGTTCAGCCACGACTCCGTGAAACATAAGATATTACAGTTTTTAATGTCCCGTTGGTAGGATAACCGTAATCTTAAATCGTCAATTTTATTCTCAAAAGATTGAACGTTGGCTAATAGGATTGATGGGAGAGGCAGTTTACTCGCTCGCCGTCGGATCCTTACGAGGCACCCGGATCTGCGTCCGCGATATCTCCGTCTCTTCCTCACGCGAATGACGGGGATCTGGGCCTTGTCGGGTGTCTGTATGATATCCTTCGCGAACGCCTCGTTGAAGAAAAAATATTCGTCCAATGCGAGGTGAGTAATCGCTGTCCTGATATCCAGAAGCTCTCTTTGGTTATAAGAGACGATGGCAGAAATATTATGTACAAAATAAATTACAAATAACGCGGAAAAACACACATAATAGTACAATTGGTTAGAGGGCTGTAAAACGGCAGCCATCTTCTTCCGGCGCTGTTCTTAGGTTTTCTTAGGTTTTCAGGCAGATGCCGTTAAGCATGTTGTTTCGTTCCGGAGGCAAGTGTTCATGTTTCTGAACAACAATGAGCAACAGTTAAATGTGCATTTTAAAGTGAGGCATGGGGAGAAGCTCTACGCAGGTTTTGCCAGCACAGATAGTCTGCGGTGTTTTGAGTGTGGGGATTTGGGGCATAAGGGCTTTGAGTGCCCACATAAAGGCCGTAGACAAGGTGAGGGTTCAAGCACCAGTGGGGGAAATAGAGGTCAATGTGCAGGAGGCCATGAGACACAGGCTGGGCCTAGTCATGCTATAGATGGTGGTGTAGATGAGGCTGGGTCTAGTCATGCTATAGATGGTGGTGTAGATGAGGCTGGGTCTAGTCATGCTATAGATGGTGGTGTAGATGAGGCTGGGTCTAGTCATGCTATAGATGGTGGTGTAGATGAGGCTGGGCCTAGTCATGCTATAGATGGTGGTGTAGATGAGGCTGGGTCTAGTCATGCTATAGATGGTGGTGTAGATGAGGCTGGGTCTAATGCTATAGATGGTGGTGTAGATGAGGCTGGGTCTAATGCTATAGATGGTGGTGTAGATGAGGCTGGGTCTAGTCATGTTATAGATGGTGGTGTAGATGAGGATGGGTCTAGTCATGCTATAGATGGTGGTGTAGATGAGGCTGGGTCTAATGCTATAGATGGTGGTGTAGATGAGGCTGGGTCTAATGCTATAGATGGTGGTGTAGATGAGGCTGGGTCTAATGCTATAGATGGTGGTGTAGATGAGGCTGGGTCTAGTCATGCTATAGATGGTGGTGTAGATGAGGCTGGGCCTAGTCATGCTATAGATGGTGGTGTAGATGAGGCTGGGTCTAGTCATGCTATAGATGGTGGTGTAGATGAGGCTGGGTCTAGTCATGTTATAGATGGTGGTGTAGATGAGGCTGGGTCTAATGCTATAGATGGTGGTGTAGATGAGGCTGGGTCTAGTCATGCTATAGATGGTGGTGTAGATGAGGCTGGGTCTAGTCATGTTATAGATGGTGGTGTAGATGAGGCTGGGTCTAGTCATGTTATAGATGGTGGTGTAGATGAGGCTGGGTCTAGTCAGGCTATAGATGGTGGTGTAGATGAGGCTGGGTCTAGTCAGGCTATAGATGGTGGTGTAGATGAGGCTGGGTCTAGTCATGCTATAGATGGTGGTGTAGATGAGGCTGGGTCTAGTCATGTTATAGATGGTGGTGTAGATGGGGCTGGGTCTAGTCATGCTATAGATGGTGGTGTAGATGAGGCTGGGTCTAGTCATGTTATAGATGGTGGTGTAGATGAGGCTGGGTCTAGTCATGTTATAGATGGTGGTGTAGATGAGGCTGGGTCTAGTCATGTTATAGATGGTGGTGTAGATGAGGCTGGGCCTAGTCATGCTATAGATGGTGGTGTAGATGAGACTGGGCCTAGTCATGCTATAGATGGTGGTGTAGATGAGGCTGGGTCTAGTCAGGCTATAGATGGTGGTGTAGATGAGGCTGGGTCTAGTCATGTTATAGATGGTGGTGTAGATGAGGCTGGGTCTAGTCATGTTATAGATGGTGGTGTAGATGAGGCTGGGTCTAGTCATGTTATAGATGGTGGTGTAGATGAGGCTGGGTCTAGTCATGCTATAGATGGTGGTGTAGATGAGGCTGGGTCTAGTCATGCTATAGATGGTGGTGTAGATGAGGCTGGGTCTAGTCATGCTATAGATGGTGGTGTAGATGAGGCTGGGTGTAGTCATGCTATAGATGGTGGTGTAGATGAGGCTGGGTCTAGTCATGCTATAGATGGTGGTGTAGATGAGGCTGGGTCTAGTCATGCTATAGATGGTGGTGTAGATGAGGCTGGGTCTAGTCAGGCTATAGATGGTGGTGTAGATGAGGCTGGGTCTAGTCATGCTATAGATGGTGGTGTAGATGAGGCTAGGTCTAGTCATGTTATAGATGGTGGTGTAGATGAGGCTGGGTCTAGTCATGCTATAGATGGTGGTGTAGATGAGGCTGGGTCTAGTCATGCTATAGATGGTGGTGTAGATGAGGCTGGGTCTAGTCATGCTATAGATGGTGGTGTAGATGATGCTGGGTCTAGTCATGCTATAGATGGTGGTGTAGATGAGGCTGGGTCTAATGCTATAGATGGTGGTGTAGATGAGGCTGGGTCTAGTCATGTTATAGATGGTGGTGTAGATGAGGCTGGGTCTAGTCATGCTATAGATGGTGGTGTAGATGAGGCTGGGTCTAGTCATGCTATAGATGGTGGTGTAGATGAGGCTGGGTAGCTGACCGCCAGTCAGACGGAGGGGTCAAAGTACACAGTGAGGGAACTGTCAAGGTTCCTGAATGAGACTAAGGGGGAAAAAGTGAATCTTGAGCCTTTTTTTTGCGATCCTGGAAAGCTTGTAAGATCAGTACAACACACTATGAAAAATGAGGGGCATGGTGTCCTCTCACCCAGGAAACGGTTTTGGTTGAGGAAGTGGGTCACAACCATGTGTAAGGGTCTACCTTCAGACACTGTTTAGATGAACATTTTCTTTCTGGCACTGGGGCTTTTTGAGCTTTGCTATTGGTCTCTTTCTTTGCTGGCTTTTCTCCCACTTCTTATGGAGACTCTTCGGGTAGGCTCGCTTAATATAAATGGCGCCAGAGATGTGGGAAAGAGGAGTGTGTTGGGTGAATATGTAAAACAAAAAAAAGTACAGGTGTTGTTTCTGCAGGAGACACATAGTGATGTGGTGAATGAAGTCGATTGGGGAATCTGGTGGAAAGGGGCAAGACTGCTGAGCCATGGGACAAATGTTAGTGCAGGAGTGGCACCGGGTCTGTCTAACAATTTGCTCCTCAAAATAGGTGTGTAGGGGTTGACTGCTTGTAGTAAAAGCAGAAATTAAAAACAGGAGTTTTGTCTTTATAAATGTGTATGCGCCTAACACAGGGAGAGAGAGGGGGCTTCTATTTGGGTGTCTTAGACAGGAACTCACACAGGTAGCGCCTGAGGAGACGCTGGTGGTCGGCGGGGACTGGAGCTGTACGATGGATTTGACGAAAGACAGAAATGGGGAGGAGCCTCATTCAGGCTCAGTGGGGGTGTTAAGGGACATCATTAATCAGTTTGACCTAGTAGATGTTTGGAGAACTAGACATCCCAACCCAAGACAGTATACATAAGTGAAGGTCTTTGGGGCTAGGGTGAGTGCAGCCAGGCTTGATCGATTGTACATGTCCAGGAATCAGAGCAATAGGCTGTTGGGCGCTACCATTCTCCCGGTGGGTTTTTCGGATCATCACCTAACCATGGCTCGGCTGTCTATTTCATGTGGACACCAAGGAACTTGAAGCTCTCAACCTGTTCCACTACAGCCCCGTCGATGAGAATGGAGGCATGCTCAGTCCTCTTTTTTTTCCTGTAGTCCACAATCATCTCCTTTGTCTTGGTCACGTTGAGGGAGAGGTTGTTATCCTGGCACCACACAGCCAGGTCTCTGACCTCCTCCCTATGGGCTGTCCCATCGTTGTCGGTGATCAGGCCTACCACTGTTGTGTCGTCGGCAAACCTAATGATGGTGTTGGAGTCGTGCCTGGCCATGCAGTCATGGGTGAACAGGGAGTACAGGAGGGGACTGAGCACGCACCCCTGAGGGGCCCCCGTGTTGAGGATCAGCATAGCAGATGTGTTGTTACCTACCCTTACCACCTGGGGGCGGCCCGTCAGGAAGTCCAGGATCCAGTTGCAGTGGGAGGTGTTTAGTCCCAGGATCCTTAGCTTAGTGATGAGCTTTGAGGGCACTATGGTGTTGAACACTGAGCTGTAGTCAATGAATAGCATTCTCACGTAGGTGTTCCTCTTGTCCAGGTGGGAAAGGGCAGTGTGGAGTGCAATAGAGATTGCATCATCTGTGGATCTGTTGGGGCGGTATGCAAATTGGAGTGGGTCTAGGGTTTTTGGATAATGGTGTTGATGTGAGCCATGACCAGCCTTTCAAAGCACTTCATGGCTACAGACGTCAGTGCTACAGGTCGGTAGTCATTTAGGCAGGTTATCTTAGTGTCCTTGGGCACGGGGACTATGGTGGTCTGCTTGAAACATGTTGGTATTACAGACTCAGTCAGGGACATGTTGAAAATGTCGGTGAAGACACTTGCCAGTTGGTCAGCACATGCTCGGAGTACACGTCCTGGTAATCCGTCTGGCCCTGCCTGCGGCCTTGTGAATGTTGACCTGCTTAAAAGTCTTACTCACATCGGCTACGGAGAGCGTGATCACATAGTCATCCGGAACAGCTGGTGCTCTCATGCATGGTTCAGTGTTGCTTCCCTCGAAGCAAGCATAGAAGTGGTTTAGCTCGTCTGGTAGGCTTGTGTCACTGGGCAGCTCGCGGCTGTGCTTCCCTTTGTAGTCTGTAATAGTTTTCAAGCCCTGCCACATCCGACGAGTGTCAGAGCCGGTGTAGTACGATTCAATCTTAGTCCTGTATTGACTCTTTGCCTGTTTGATGGTTCGTCGGAGGGCATAGTGGGATTTCTTATAAGCGTTCGGATTAGAGTCCCGCTCCTTGAAAGCGGCAGCTCTACCCTTCAGCTCAGTGTGGATGTTTCCTGTAATCCATGGCTTCTGGTTGGGGTATGTTCGTACGGTCACTGTGGGGACGACATCATCAATGCACTTATTGATGAAGCCAGTGACTGATGTGGTGTACTCCTCAATGCTATCTGAAGAATCCCGGAACATGTTCCAGTCTGTGCTAGCAAAACAGTCCTGTAGCTTAGCATCTGCTTCATCTGACCACTTTTTTATTAACCAAGTCACTGGTGCTTCCTGCTTTAGTTTTTGCTTATAAGCAGGAATCAGGAGGATAGAGTTATGGTAAGATTTGCCAAATGGAGGGCGAGGGAGAGCTTTGTATGCGTCTCTGTGTGTGGAGTAAAGGTGGTCTAGAGTTTTTTTTCCTCTGGTTGCACATTTAACATGCTGGTAGAAATGAGGTAGAACGGATTTAAGTTTCCCTGCATTAAAGTCCCCGACCACTAGGAGCGCTGCCTCTGGATTAGCGTTTTCCTGTTTACTTATGGTCTTATACAGCTCATTGAGTGCAATCTTAATGCCAGCATTGGTTTGTGGTGGTAAATAGACAGCTATGAAAAATATAGATGAAAACTCTCTTGGTAAATAGTGTGGTCTACAGCTTATCATAAGATACTCTACCTCAGGCGAGCAAAACCTCGAGACTTCCTTAGTATTTGATTTTGTGCACCAGCTGTTGTTTACAAATATACACAGACCGCCACCCCTTGTCTTACCGGAGTCAGCCATTCTATCCTGCCGATGTAGCGTATAGCCCGCTAGCTGTATGTTGTCCATGTCGTCATTCAGCCACGACTCGGTAAAACATAAGATATTACAGTTTTTAATGTCCCGTTGGTAGGATAAGCGTAATCGTAGGTCATCCAATTTGTTCTCCAATGATTGAAGATTGGCTAATAGGATTGATGGGAGCGGCAGTTTACTCGCTTGCCGTCGGATCCTTACAAGGCACCCCGACCTATGTCCACGATATCTCCGTCTCTTTCTCCTGCGAATGACAGGGATTTGGGCCTTGTCGGGTGTCTGTAGGATATACTTCGTGGCCGCCTCGTTGAAGAAAAAATCTTCGTCCAATACGAGGTGAGTAATCGCTGTCCTGATATCCAGAAGCTCTTTTTGGTTATAAGAGACGATGGCAGAAACAATATGTACAGAATAAATTACAAATAGTGCGAAAAAACACACATAATAGTACAATTGGTTAGAGGGCTGTAAAACGGCAGCCATCTTCTCCGGCGCCATCATTCAGATCAAGAGAAGGCTTTTGATAGAGTGGACCATGAGTATCTGTTTAATGTGATGTCTGTGTTTGGGTTTGGGGAAAGGTTTTAGGCCTGTGTGAAGATGTATGCTGGGGCATCATGTATGGTCAAGGTGGGAGGGGGGCTCAGTAGGCCAGTCTGGGTGAGGCGGGGCATTAGACAAGGATGCCCTCTATCGGGGCAGTTATATACACAAGCCATTTAACCTTTTTTGGCCCTGCTACGCAGGAGACTGCAGGGTCTGTGCTGGGCAAGCAGGGGTGTGTTTACAGGCATAGCAGTGTCAGTGTATGTATGTTTCTGTGATGTCAGGATATACAGGCACTAGAGAATAGTCTGAAGGTGTACGAGGGAGCTTCGTCAGCTAAGGTAAACTGGAGCCAAGAGCAAAGCTCTGTTATGTGGGGCATGGGGGGATAGGGCATCTCCTCTGCTTCCAGGGGGTTTGCAGTGGGGTTGTGAAGGGCTTAACATTTTGGGGGTGTATCTGGGCTCGGAGAGGTGGGTCAGGAAGAACTGGGAGGGGCTTTCACAGGCAGTGGTGTCAAGACTGGCCAGGTGGAGGTGGCTCCTGTCCCAAGTGTCATATAGAGGGAGGGTGCTGATAATCAACAACCTGGTGGCATCTTCCCTGTGGCATAAACTGGCTGTCCTGCTCGCAGACCTGCAACGCAAGCTGGTGGATTTATTCTGGTCGGGCCATCACTGGCTGAGGGCGGCAGTGTTGTATATGTCCGTAAACGAAGGAGGCAGGGCCTGGTGGAACTGGAGAGCAGGGTGGCTGCATTCCGACTAAAGGCGGCGCAGAGACTACTGTACCATACTGATGTCGGCTGGAGGGACCCAGCATGCGCGCTGCTGAGGAGAGCTGGCGGATTAGGGTTGGACCGGAAGCTATTCCTCATGAGGCTGGAGAGGCTGAGTACAGCAGGTCTCTCTGATTTTTACTCTGCAGTGCTGAGGGCCTGGCAGTTGCTAAGGCCCACACGAGAAGGGCCTGGGCTGTGGATGTGGGAGGAGCCTATCTTCCACAACCCAGCCATCCTTTTGAGATCGGTTCAGTTGGCCACTCTGCAGAGGCGACTGATGGCAGCGGGATTACTAAGGCTGGGTGACCTGCGACTGCTGGGAGAGGAGGGGTGGAAAACCCCGGATGTCCTGGCACAACAAACAGGACTAACATCTCTTAGGCTGCTGGAGAGATTCCTGGGGGAAGTCCAGGAGGCACTGTCTGAGCCGGTAAGGGGGGTGTTTGAGTGGCCAAAGGGGGAGGGGCCACCAATGTTCACGCCACTGCAGGTGAGTTTGAGGGGGTGGGAGGTAAAGCCCTATACAACCTCTGTATTAAGGTAAGGAACATCAGGAGCCTAACAGGAGTGAAGGCACATCAGTGGCAGGGTGTATGTGGGGCGGAGAGTATGGTGGGTTTTAGATGGAGGGGGCTCTACAAACTCCCAGTACCTAATCCGTCTGGCCCTGCAGCCTTGTGAATGTTGACCTGCTTAAAAGTATTACTCACATCGGCTACAGAGAGCGTGATCACATAGTCTTCCGGAACAGCTGGTGCTCTCATGCATGCTTCAGTGTTGCTTGCCTCGAAGCGAGCATAGAAGTGGTTTAGCTCATCTGGAAGCCTTGTGCCACTGGGCAGCTCGCGGCTGTGCTTCCCTTTGTAGTCTGTAATAGTTTTCAAGCCCTGCCACATCCGACGAGCGTCAGAGCTGGTGTAGTACGATTCAATCTTAGTCCTACATTGACTCTTTGCCTGTTTGATGGTTCGTCGGAGGGCATAGCGGGAATTCTTATAAGCGTCCGGGTTAGAGTCCCGCTCCTTGAAAGCGGCAGCTCTACCCTTCAGCTCAGTGTGGATGTTGCCTGTAATCCATGGCTTCTGGTTGGGGTATGAACGTACGGTCACTGTGGGGACGATATCATCGATGCACATATTGATGAAGCCAGTGACTGATGTAGTGTACTCCTCAATGCTATCTGAAGAATCCCGGAACATGTTCCAGTCTCTGCTAGCAAAACAGTCCTGTAGCTTAGCATCTGCGTCATCTGACCACTTTTTTATTAACCGAGTCACTAGTGCTTCCTGCTTTAGTTTTTGCTTATAAGCAGGAATCAGGAGGATAGAGTTATGGTCAGATTTGCCAAATGGAGGGCGAGGGAGAGCTTTGTATGCGTCTCTGTGTGTGGAGTAAAGGTGGTCTAGAGTTTTTTTTCCTCTGGTTGCACATTTAACATGCTGGTAGAAATGAGGTAGAACTGATTTAAGTTTCCCTGCATTAAAGTCCCCGGCCACTAAGAGCGCTGCCTCTGGATGAGCGTTTTCCTGTTTAGTTATGGTCTTATACAGCTCATTGAGTGCAATCTTAGTGCCAGCATCATTTTATGGTGGTAAATAGACAGCTATGAAAAATATAGATGAAAACTCTCTTGGTAAATAGTGTGGTCTACAGCTTATCATAAGATACTCTACCTCAGGCGAGCAAAACCTCGAGACTTCCTTAGTATTTGATTTTGTGCACCAGCTGTTGTTTACCAATATACACAGACCGCCACCCCTTGTCTTACCGGAGTCAGCCGTTCTATCCTGCCGATGTAGCGTATAGCCCGCTAGCTGTATGTTGTCCATGTCGTCGTTCAGCCACGACTCTGTAAAACATAAGATATTACAGTTTTTAATGTCCCGTTGGTAGGATAAGCGTAATCGTAGGTCATCTAATTTATTTTTGAAATGATTGAACATTGGCTAATAGGATTGATGTAAGAGGCAGTTTACTCGCTCGCCGTCGGATCCTTACGAGGCACCCCGACCTACGTCCACAATATCTCCGTCTGTTTTTCATGCGAATGACGGGGATTTGGGCCTTGTTGGGTGTCTGTAGGATATCCTTCGCGGCCGCCTCGTTGAAGAAAAAATCTTCGTCCAATACGAGGTGAGTAATCGCTGTCCTGATATCCAGAAGCTCTTTTTGGTCATAAGAGACGATGGCAGAAACATTATGTACAGAATAAATTACAAATAGTGTGAAAAAACACACATAATAGTACAATTGGTTAGAGGGCTGTAAAACGGCAGCCATCTTCTCCGGCGCCATCTTGGCTGATTTTTTTATTTATTTTTTCCATGATGTCAAGCAAAGATGCACTGAGTTTGAAGGTAGGCCTTGAAATACATCCACAGGTACACCTCCAATTGACTCAAATGATGTCAATTAGCCTATCAGAAGCTTCTAAAGCCATGACATCATTTTCTGGAATTTTCCAAGTTGTTTGCAGGCACAGTCAACTTAGTGTATGTAAACTTCTGACCCACTGGAATTGTGATACAGTGAATTGTAAGTGAACTAATCTGTCTGTAAACAATTGTTGGAAAAATTACTTGTGTCATGCACAAAGTAGATGTCCTAACCAACTTGCCAAAACTATAGTTTGTTAACAAGAAATTTGTGGAGTGGTTGAAAAACGAGTTTTAATGATTCCAACCTAAGTGTATGTAAATTTCCGACTTCAACTGTATATATACTACATACAGTGATGTCTAATACATATACATATAGGGAAAAAAGTATTTGATCCCCTGCTGATTTTGTACGTTTGCCCACTGACAAAGACATGATTTTAATGGTAGGTTTATTTGAACAGTGAGAGACAGAATAACAACAACAAAAATCCAGAAAAACGCATGTCAAAATTTTTATTAATTGATTTGCATTTTAATGAGGGAAATGACCCCCTCTCAATCAGAAAGATTTCTGGCTCCCAGGTGTCTTTTATACAGGTAATGAGCTGAGATCCCCCCAATACAGTCTATACTCTACTTTCCCCAAGTAACTGTTCTTCTCTATGAAGTAACGAAATAAGTAGCTGATGCCAACGGGCTACATGGACACTGAAAAGACAATTCAATGGGGGACATATAGCATGTATGTGAACTGTTCTATGGATGTGAGTGTGTGGGAGTGTATGTGTGTGTTTGTGTTTGTGTATATGAATATGTGTAGGAGGCTGTGAGAGATTGGGTGTGTGGATGCGTAGGGTATATGTTGGGCGGGATTGGAAGAGAATGGATGAGTAAGTCGATGGATGGATGGGTGTAAGTGTGTCTGAGAGGTAGGGAGGGTGGGAGGGTGGGACAAGCTTGACTTAGATGGGTGGGTAAGGATGGAGGTTGGGTCAAGGGGGAGAAAACTGGGAGGTGGAGAGGGATGGGTTTGGCTTGGGAGAGAGAGAGAGAGAGAAGGAAGGATTTAAAGCTGCAATATGTAACTTTTTGGGTGACCCAACAAAAGTAACATAGAAATGTTAGTTATAGATCTGTCATTTTCATTGAAAGCAAGTCTAAGAATCGGTAGATCTGTTCTATGTGCACTATTTCTATGCTTCCCGTTCTTCTGTTTAGTTTTTGCTTCTTTTACTTTCGGTTTTGTACACCAGCTTCAAACAGCTGAAAATACAAATTAATTGTTTATGGAAAATATATTTCACAGCGGTTCAGATGGTCCAATGATTCTCTACACTATACTTGTTTGTTTTGCCACATAAACTGAAATTAGGCAAACTATTAGAATTTTAGCAACCAGGAAATGGCGGAGCGAGTTCTGCATATTGCACCTTTTAACGTAATTGTATTTATTTTTGTGACATGCAAACCTGCTGTAAAATGAATAAGAGTTCTGGACAGATATAGTTTGTCATTATACTGGTTATTGGTGGGAGGGGCTCTAGCCGAGGGATTGGGCGGGATGACTTCTGACCTCCCTGTCGCAACAGGGTTGACCCGGTACAGATACCCATTTTCAGTGCCATAGTTGATGCGTCCATGTCTTGGCCTTCCGCCCTGGACTTCTCCATTATGGTCTGCACCTCGGGATCGTACTGTCAGACCAGTCCACGGGGAGTGAACATTTGTGACTGCTGAATGCTTGGCTGATGCAGACCGTGGCTTGCTTCTGTATCCCAACCAGGTCCGGAACAATCCTTTTCTGTAGGTGACATGGAAGTCAAACTACTGTAGTCTGATCGTTCATCTTACCAGTCTTGAACACCCAGGCCAGGGCTTAGTTGTAAGTAATGACCTCGAACTTCCTCCCTTCAAGGAAAGACAGCCACTTTTCCACCGCCCAAATGACTGCTATGCGCTCTCGCTCAGAGACAGAGTAATTCTTCTCTGCAGATTTCAGCAGTCTTGATCCATAGGCGATAACTCACTCACCGCCGTCAATCTCTTGTGTCAAAACAGTACCGTGTGTGTGTGTGTGTGTGTGTGTGTGTGTGTGTGTGTGTGTGTGTGTGTATCCCACATCTGTTACAAGGGGGTAAGGATGTTGGGGAGAATATAGGATGAACCACAATGATTGTTTGCTAAAATAATAATTGTTTGACAAAATGTAATGTAATACAATCCGGGTAATAGGTAACAATCCTTCGCATTAACTGCCAACATTATTATGCATATTAATTGATAATGATGGAAATTAAGATATGCAAGATATTTGAATAGATATATTTTTAAATAGCTATATGTATATATATATATATATATATATATATATATATATATATACACAGTGGGGAGAACAAGTATTTGATACACTGCCGATTTTGCAGATTTTGCAGATTTTCCTACTTACAAAGCATGTAGAGGTCTGTCATTTTTATCATAGGTACACTTCAACTGTGAGAGACGGAATCTAAAACAAAAATCCAGAAAATCATATTGTATGATTTTTAAGTAATTAATTTGCATTTTATTGATAGATAAAGATATATAGATTTGAAACTTGTATCTCATTATGGTAAGTGGTGAAATAAGTAAAGCCAGTTATAATTGTAATGGCTTAGCAGATACTAAGAAAAGAAGAACAATATTTACATGGCTCCAAGAGAAGGAATATAATATCTATTGTTTACAGGAAACTCATTCAACAATTCTAGATGAAGTTGCGTGGAAAAAGGAATGGGGGGGATGGCAAATAAACTCACAAGGGGTGATGATATTAATTAACAGTAATTTCCAAATAATGATGATCCACACTTCTTTGACAATATATATAATAAATGATCAACCCTGCAAGCAATACAAGACTCTATTATTATGGTGGGAGATTATAATACCGTTTTAAATAGCTCAATGGACCGTAAAGGAAATCACACTACAAACTATCACCCTCATGCTCTTCAGGAAATCATGAATGTCATGGATACATTAGAACTAGTAGATATATGGAGGCTTAAATATCCTGACCTAGTGAGATATACAGTTGAAGTCGGAAGTTTACATACACTTAGGTTGGAGTCATTAAAACTCGTTTTTCAACCACTCCACAAATGTTTTGTTAACAAACTATAGTTTTGGCAAGTTGGTTAGGACATCTACTTTGTGCATGATACAAGTAATTTTTCCAACAATTGTTTACAGACAGATTATTTCACTTATAATTCACTGTATCACAATTCCAGTGGGTCAGAAGTTTACATACACTAAGTTGACTGTGCCTTTAAACAGCTTGGACAATTCCAGAAAATTATGTCATGGCTTTAGAAGCTTCTGTTAGGCTAATTGACATCATTTGAGTCAATTGGAGGTGTACCTGTGGATGTATTTCAAGGCCTACCTTCAAACTCAGTGCCTCTTTGCTTGACATCATGGGAAAATCAAAAGAAATCAGCCAAGATCTCAGAAAAAAAATTGTAGACCTCCACGAGTCTGGTTCATCCTTGGGAGCAATTTCCAAACGCCTGAAGGTACCACGTTCATCTGTACATACAATTGTACACAAGTATAAACAACATGGGACCACGTAGCCGTCATACCGCTCAGGAAGGAGACGCGTTCTGTCTCCTAGAGATGAATGTACTTTGGTGCGAATCAATCCCAGAACAACAGCAAAGGACCTTGTGAAGATGCTGGAGGAAACCGGTACAAAAGTATCTATATCCACAGTAAAACGAGTCCTATATTTACATTTTAGTCATTTAGCAGACACTCTTATCCAGAGCGACTTACAGTTAGTGCATACATTTTCCATACTGGCCCCACGTGGGAATCGAACCCACACTGTAAGTAAGCATTTCACTGTAATGTCTGCACCTGTTGTATTCGGCGCATGTGACCAATAAAATTTGATTTGATTTGATTTGATCTTCCTGAATATGTCCACTTTTTGATGCTGTGCTGCTGGGACACTTGGCTGCAGGCTGCTCTCGAATGGATCAGTTGCAATTGCAATGCTCAATAAATCATTATGTTCAGAGCTGTCAGACTATATCGACATAACCTGAAAGGCCGCTCAGCAAGGAAGAAGCCACTGCTCCAAAACCGCCATAAAAAAGCCAGACTACGGTTTGCAACTGCACATGGGGACAAAGATCGTACTTTTGGGAATAATGTCCTCTGGTCTGATGAAACAAAAATAGAACTGTTTGGCCATAATGACCATCGTTATGTTTGGAGGAAAAAGGGGGCAACTGTAAGCCGAAGAACACCATCCCAACCGTGAAGCACAGGGGTGGCAGCATCATGCTGTGGGGGTGCTTTGCTGCGGGAGGGGCTGGTGCACTTCATAAAATAGATGGCATCATGAGGAAGGAAAATTATGTGGATATATTGAAGCAACATCTCAAGACATCAGTCAGGAAGTTAAAGCTTGGTCTCAAATGGGTCTTCAAAATGGACAATGACCCCAAGCATACTTCCAAAGTTGTGGCAAAATGGCTTAAGGACAACAAAGTCAAGGTATTGGAGTGGCCATCACAAAGCCCTGACCTCAATCCTATAGAACATTTGTAGGCAGAACTGAAAAAGCGTGTGCGAACAAGGAGGCCTACAAACCTGACTCAGTTACACCAGCTCTGTCAGGGGGAATGGGCCAGAATTCACCCAACTTACTGTGGGAAGCTTGTGGAAGGCGACCCGAAACATTTGACCCAAGTTAAACAATTTAAAGGCAATGCTACCAAATACTAATTGAGTGTATGTAAACTTCTGACCCACTGGGAATGTAATGAAATAAAAAAAAGCTGAAATAAATCATTCTCTCTACTATTTTTCTGACATTTCACATTCTTAAAATAAAGTAGTGATCCTAACTGACCTAATGAGGGAATTTTTACTAGGATTAAATGTCAGGAATTGTGAAAAAATGAGTTTAAATCTGTTTCGCTAAGGTAAGGGCGGCAGGTAGCTTAGTGGTTAAGAGCATTATGCCAGTAACCAAAAGGTTGCTGGTTCTAATCCCCGAGCCGACTAGGTGAAAATCTGTCTGTGTCCTTGAGGCACTTAACCCTAATTGCTCCTGTAAGCTCTGGATAAGAGCGTCTGCTAAATGACTAAAGAATATGTAAACTTCAGCTATATACATAATATGACATTTGAAATGTCTTTATTCGTTTGGAACTTCTGAGTGTAATGTTTACTGTTAATTTCCCTTTTGTTTACTATCTACTTCACTTGCTTTGGTAATGTTAACATACATTTCCCATGCCAATAAAGCCCTTCAATTGAATTGAAATTGAATTGTCTCACCCCATGTTCAAGAATGGCCTTTTTCCCTTTATTCAGATTACAACCTCTCACTTTTAGTTATTTGAAAAGGAAATAATCTCCCAAATATCACTATTTCTAAAACAAGCCATAGAAAGTTGGTTGCAATTTCAATTTAATCCTCCAGAAATTACAGAACAAATAATGCAACAAATATTGTGGTTAAACTCAAATATACAAATGGATGAAAAAACATTATTTTTCGATATTTAAAAAAAAAAGGTATAATCTTCATAAATGATATCATCGGTAGGACTGGTGGAGTTATGTCGCACATGCAGCTAACAAAAACTTATGGAAATGTCTGTTCTACCCAAAATTACAACCAAATAATTGCAGCATTACCGCAAAAGAGGAAAGTGTAAGGGGGAAGTAAGGAACTTGTCTGTCAGCCCTGCATTAAAGAACATAATTGGTTAAAGAAAATTTTGATAAATAAAAAAGTATACCAGTTTCATTTAAGGACCAAAGGATTAACAGCTGTCCCATATAGATTGCAAAATAGTTGGGAAGAGAATTTTGACGTACCGATTCCATGGCATAGTGTTTATGAACTGATACGCAAAATGACGCCAGATTCAAAACTTAGAATTTTTCAATTTAAATTATTATACAAAATTCTTGCTACCAGTAGAATGTTATTTATATGGGAGATTCAATCTTCCCAGCTCTGCAGATTTTGCTGCGTAGAGACAGAATCATTAGATCATTTGTTTTGGTACTGTCCATTTGTAGCTTGTTTTTGGTCACAGGTCCAGGAATGGCTAAAGGATTGCAATATTTACCTGGAGCTAACCCTGCAGATAGCACTACTGGGTGATCTGAAAAGTCATAGTCAATCGATCAATAATATAATAATACTTTTAGCAAAAATGTTTATTTTCAATTTACAATCTGTAGAAACAATGAGAATAGAAAGGTTCAGAACTTTTGTAAAACATCACAGTACAGTTGAAAAAATATATGGCAAATAAAAATCCAATATGGAGGGTGTTAAGAGATAGATGGGAGATGTTGAATGGAGCTGAAGGATTGGACTAATAACAACAACTAATAACAACAAGATAACTAATGTAAAGCATACTGTGTCCATAAGAAGTATATACTGTAGGTTATAGGTTGAGAGCTTTTGTGAAGGAGCACAGTTAGAAAAATATGGCATATAGAAGCAAACCGGATTGACATCATGAAAATGATCGGAGATGTTGAGGGTAGAGGAAGTTCAGGAGTAAAAACAAACAAAATAGAATTATGTTAAAATTGACCTTGTCCATAAAATGTATATAGTATGTATAAGCTGGAAGTAGAGGCCTAAGCGTTGTTGTTCACTAGTTTACTCCAATTAGGGAAGGGGTGGTGGGGTTGGAAAGTAATAAAGGGAAATATATATTTTTAAAGGATATGTGCATATATATGTACAGTGAGGGAAAAATGTATTTCATCCCCTGCTGATTATGTATGTTTGCCCACTGACAAAGACATGATCAGTCTATAATTTTAATGGTAGGTTTATTTGAACAGTGAGAGACAGAATAACAAAACAAATATCCAGAAAAACGCATATAAAAAATGTAATAAATTGATTTGCATTTTAATGAGGGAAATAAGTATTTGACCCCCTCTGCAAAACCTGACTTAGTACTTGGTGGCAAAAACCTTGTTGGCAATCACAGAGGTCAGAAGGTTTCTTGTAGTTGGCCACCATGTTTGCACACATCTCAGGAGGGATTTTGTCCCACTCCTCTTTGCAGATCTTCTCCAAGTCATTAAGGTTTCGAGGCTGACGTTTGGCAACTAAAACCTTCAGCTCCCTCCACAGATTTTCTATGGGATTAAGGTCTGGAGACTGGCTAGGCCACTCCAGGACCTTAATGTGCTTCTTCTTGAGCCACTCCTTTGTTGCCTTGGCCGTGTGTTTTGGGTCATTGTCATGCTGGAATATCCATCCACGACCCATTTTCAATGCCCTGGCTGAGGGAAGGAGGTTCTCACCCAAGATTTGACGGTACATGGCGCCGTCCATCGTCCCTTTGATTCGGTGAAGTTGTCCTGTCCCCTTAGCAGAAAAACACCCCCAAAGCATAATGTTTCCACCTCCATGTTTGATGGTGGGGATGGTGTTCTTGGGGTCATAGGCAGCATTCATCCTCCCACAAACACAGCGAGTTGAGTTGATGCCAAAGAGCTCGATTCTGGTCTCATCTGACCACAACACTTTCACCCAGTTCTCCTCTGAATCATTCAGATGTTCATTGGCAAACTTCAGACGGGCCTGTATATGTGCTTTCTTGAGCAGGGGGACCTAGCGGGCGCTGAAGGATTTCAGTCCTTCACGGCGTAGTGTGTTACCAATTGTTTTCTTGGTGACTATGGTCCCAGCTGCCTTGAGATCATTGACAAGATCCTCCCGTGTAGTTCTGGGCTGATTCCTCACCGTTCTCATGATCATTGCAACTCCACAAGGTGAGATCTTGCATGGAGCCCCAGGCCGAGGGAGATTGACAGTTCTTTTGTGTTTCTTCCATTTGCGAATAATCGCACCAACTGTTGTCACCTTCTCACCAAGCTGCTTGGCGATGGTCTTGTAACCCATTCCAGCCTTGTGTAGGTCTACAATCTTGTCCCTGACATCCTTGGAGAGCTCTTTGGTCTTGGCCATGGTGGAGAGTTTGGAATCTGATTGATTGATTGCTTCTGTGGCCAGGTGTCTTTTATACAGGTAACAAGCTGAGATTAGGAGCACTCCCTTTAAGAGTGTGCTCCTAATCTCAGCTCGATACCTGTATAAAAGACGCCTGGGAGCCAGAAATCTTTCTGATTGAGAGGGGGTCAAATACTTATTTCCCTCATTAAAATGCAAATCAATTTATAGAATTTTTGACATGCGTTTTTCTGGATTTTTGTTGTTGTTATTCGGTCTCTCACTGTTCAAATACACCTACCATTAAAATTATAGACTGATCATGTCTTTGTCAGTGGGCAAACTTACAAAATCAGCAGGGGATCAAATACTTTTTTCCCTCACTGTATGTATATGTATGTATGTAAGTGTATATGTACACTACCGTTCAAAACATTGGGGTCACTTAGAAATGTCCTTGTTTTCCATGAAAACATATATGAAATGAGTTTGAATAGGTAATATAGCAAAATGCATAGGAAATGTAGTCATTGATGTAGTCATTGACAAGGTTAGAAATAATGATTTATTAATTGAAATAATAATTGTGTCCTTCAAACTTTGCTTTGCAAAATGGAGTGATAGCCTTCCTTCTTCAAGATCCCTTTTACCCTGTACACATCTCCCACTTTACCACCACCAAAGCACCCCCAGACCATCACATTGCCTCCACCATGCTTGACAGATGGCATCAAGCACTCCTCCAGCATCTTTTCATTTGGTCTGCGTCTCACAAATGTTATTCTTTGTGATCCGAACACCTCAAACTTTGTCTGTACATAACACTTTTTTTCCAATCTTCCTCTGTCCGGTGTTCTTTTGCCCTTCTTTTATTTTTATTGGTTTATGATCAACTTGGATTAGCAAACACAACATGCCATTGGAACACAGGACTGATGTTGTTGATAATGGGCCTCTGTACGCCTATGTAGATATTCCATTAAAAATCTGCCAATTCCAGCTACAATAGCCATTTACAACATGAACAATGTCTGCACTATATTTATGATCAATTTGATGTTATTTTAATTGTCAAAAAAACAGCTTTTCTTTCGAAAACAAGGACATTTTTATGTGACCCCAAACTTTTGAACGGTAGTGTATGTGTATGTATATATATATATTTGCGAGAGAAAAAAACATATGGGGGATTGGAAGGGATTCAGACAATTACATTGATGGAAAACATAATGTTAACTTTCACTGCTATGCGGATGACACACAGCTGTACATTTCAATGAAACATGGTGAAGCCCCAAAATTGCCCTCGCTAGAAGCCTGTGTTTCAGACATAAGGAAGTGGATGGCTGAAAACTTTTTACTTTTAAACTCGGACAAAACAGAGATGCTTGTTCTAGGTCCCAAGAAACAAAGAGATCTTCTGTTAAATCTGACAATTCATCTTGATGGTTGTAAAGTCGTCTCAAATAAAACTGTGAAGGACCTCGGCGTTACTCTTGACCCTGATCTCTCTTTTGACGAACATATCAAGACTGTTTCAAGGACAGCTTTTTTCCATCTACGTAACATTGCAAAAATCAGAAATTTTCTGTCCAAAAATGATGCAGAAAAATTAATCCATGCATTTGTTACTTCTAGGTTAGACTACTGCAATGCTCTATTTTCCGGCTACCCGGATAAAGCACTAAATAAACTTCAGTTAGTGCTAAATACGGCTGCTAGAATCCTGACTAGAACCAAGAAATTTGATCATATTACTCCAGTGCTAGCTTCCCTACACTGGCTTCCTGTTAAGGCAAGGGCTGATTTCAAGGTTTTACTGTTAACCTATAAAGCGTTACATGGGCTTGCTCCTACCTATCTTTCCGAGTTGGTCCTGCCGTACATACCAATACGTACGCTACGGTCACAAGACGCAGGCCTCCTAATTGTCCCTAGAATTTCTAAGCAAACAGCGGGAGGCAGGGCTTTCTCCTATAGATCTCCATTTTTATGGAACAGTCTGCCTACCCATGTGAGAGACGCAGACTCGGTCTCAACCTTTAAGTCTTTACTGAAGACTTATCTCTTCAGTAGGTCATATGATTGAGTGTAGTCTGGCCCAGGAGTGTAGTCTGGCCCAGGAGTGTGAAGGTGAACGGAAAGGCTCTGGAGCAACGAACAGCCCTTGCTGTCTCTGCCAGGCCGGTTCCCCTCTCCAATGGGGTTCTCTGCCTCTAACCCTGTTGCAGGGGCTGAGTCACTGGCTTGCTGGTGCTCTTTCATGCCGTCCCTGGGAGGGGTGCGTCACTTGAGTGGGTTGAGTTACTGACGTGATCTTCCTGTCTGGGTTGGCGCCCCCCCTTGGTTTGTGCTGTGGTGGAGACCTCTGTGGGCTATACTCGGCCTTGTCTCAGGATTGTAAGTTGGTGGTTGAGGATATCCCTCTAGTGGTGCGGGGGCTGTGCTTTGGCAGAGTGGGTGGGGTTATATCCTTCCTGTTTGGCCCTGTCCGGGGGTTTCTTCGGATGGGGCCACAGTGTCTCCGGACCGCTCCTGTCTCAGCCTCCAGTATTTATGCTGCAGTAGTTTATGTGTCGGGGGGCTGGGGTTAGTTGGTTATACCTGGAGTACTTCTCCTGTCTTATCCAGTGTCCTGTGTGAATTTAAGTATGCTCTCTCTAATTCTCTCGTTCTCTCTTTCTCTCTGAGAACCTGAGCCCTAGGACCATACGTCAGGACTACCGGGCATGATGACACCTTGCTGTCCCCAGTCCGCCTGGCCTTGCTGCTATTCCAGTTTCAACTGTTCTGCCTGCGGTTACGAAACCCCTACCTGTCCCAGACCTGCTGTTTTCAACTCTTAATGATCGGCTATGAAAAGCCAACTGAGAGACCTGAGCCCTAGGACCATACGTCGGGACTACCGGCCGTGGTGACTCCTTGCTGTCCCCAGTCCGCCTGGCCTTGCTGCTATTCCAGTTTCAACTGTTCTGCCTGCGGTTATGGAACCCCTACCTGTCCCAGACCTGCTGTTTTCAACTCTTAATGATCGGCTATGAAAAGCCAACTGAGATTTATTCCTGATTATTATTTGACCATGCTTGTCACTTATGAACATTTTTGAACATCTTGGCATGGTTCTGTTATAATCTTCACCCGGCACAGCCAGAAGAGGACTGGCCACCCCTCATAGCCTGGTTCCTCTCTAGGTTTCTTCCTAGGTTTTCGCCTTTCTAGGGAGTTTTTCCTAGCCACCGTGCTTCTACACCTGCATTACTAGCTGTTTGGGGTTTTAGGCTGGGTTTCTGTACAGCACTTCGAGATATTAGCTGATGTAAGAAGGGCTATATAAAATAAAATTGATTGATTGATTGATCTGCAATATTAAAGCTGATGTCCAAATGGCATGTAAGTGTTGAAAGTACTAAATCAGGATGTTATGTACATTTGCCATATATGATCACAGGAAGTCAGGTTCCAAACCCAAAAGTCAGTGAACCATGTCCAAATGGCCTATGTAATGACCAAATGGTGTATATCAGTATGTTAAGTCCTGAATCAACCGAGAGGTCTATTTGTCATGTTTGATCAAAGGAAGTCATAGGAAATCAGAATTTCTTGTTGGTGTTAATTTCAGCCTGCCCATTTTGTGATGGTAAATCCCTATTCAAACATATTGGCAATGGACAGTGTCCAATTGCAGAATAACATGTTGAGATTGGCACTGCTCCAAAAAATAAAGGGAACACTAAAATAACACATCCTATATCTGAATGAATGAAATATTCTTATTAACACGTTTTTCTTTACATAGTTGAATGTGCTGACAACAAAATCAGACAAAAATGATCAATGGAAATCAAATTTATCAACCCATGGAGGTCTGGATTTGGAGTCACCCTCAAAATTAAAGTGGAAAACCACACTACAGGCTGATCCAACTTTGATGTAATGTTCTTAAAACAAGTCAAAATGAGGCTCAGTAGTGTGTGTGGCCTCCACGTGCCTGTATGACCTCCCTACAACGCCTGGGCATGCTCCTGATGAGGTGGCGGATGGTCTCCTGAGGGATCTCCTCCCAGACCTGGACTAAAGCATCCGCCAACTCCTGGACAGTCTGTGGTGCAACGTGGCATTGGTGGATGGAGCGAGTCCCAGATGTGCTCAATTGGATTCAGGTCTGGGGAACGGGCGGGCCAGTCCATAGCATCAATGCCTTCCTCTTGCAGGAACTGCTGACACACTCCAGCCACATGAGGTCTAGCATTGTCATGCATTAGGAGGAACCCAGGGCCAACCGCACCAGCATATGGTCTCACAAGGGGTCTGAGGATCTCATCTCGGTACCTAATGGCAGTCAGGCTACCTCTGGCGAGCACATGGAGGGCTGTGCGGCCCCCCAAAGAAATGCCACCCCACACCATGACTGACCCACCGCCAAACCGGTCATGCTGGAGGATGTTGCAGGCAGCAGAACGTTCTCCACGGCGTCTCCAGACTCTGTCACGTCTGTCACATGTGGTCAGTGTGAACCTGCTTTCATCTGTGAAGAGCACAGGGCGCCAGTGGCGAATTTACCAATCTTGGTGTTCTCTGGCAAATGCCAAACATCCTGCACGGTGTTGGGCTGTAAGCACAACCCCCACCTGTGGACGTCGGGCCCTCATACCACCCTCATGGAGTCTGTTTCTGACCGTTTGAGCAGACACATGCACATTTGTGGCCTGCTGGAGGTCATTTTGCAGGGCTCTGGCAGTGCTCCTCCTGCTCCTCCTTGCACAAAGGCGGAGGTAGCAGTCCTGCTGCTGGGTTGTTGCCCTCCTATAGCCTCCTCCACGTCTCCTGATGTACTGGCATGTCTCCTGGTAGCGCCTCCATGCTCTGGACACTACGCTGACAGACACAGCAAACCTTCTTGCCACAGCTCGCATTGATGTGCCATCCTGGATGAGCTGCACTACCTGAGCCACTTGTGTGGGTTGTAGACTCCGTCTCATGCTACCACTAGAGTGAAAGCACCGCCAGCAAAAGTGACCAAAACATCAGCCAGGAAGCATAGGAACTGAGAAGTGGTCTGTGGTCACCACCTACAAAACCAGTCCTTTATTGGGGATGTCTTGCTAATTGCCTATAATTTCCACCTGTTGTCTATTCCATTTGGTTAGACTACTGCAATGCTCTATTTTCCGGCTACCCGGATAAAGCACTAAATAAACTTCAGTTAGTGCTAAATACGGCTGCTAGAATCCTGACTAGAACCAAGAAATTTGATCATATTACTCCAGTGCTAGCTTCCCTACACTGGCTTCCTGTTAAGGCAAGGGCTGATTTCAAGGTTTTACTGTTAACCTATAAAGCGTTACATGGGCTTGCTCCTACCTATCTTTCCGAGTTGGTCCTGCCGTACATACCAATACGTACGCTACGGTCACAAGACGCAGGCCTCCTAATTGTCCCTAGAATTTCTAAGCAAACAGCGGGAGGCAGGGCTTTCTCCTATAGATCTCCATTTTTATGGAACAGTCTGCCTACCCATGTGAGAGACGCAGACTCGGTCTCAACCTTTAAGTCTTTACTGAAGACTTATCTCTTCAGTAGGTCATATGATTGAGTGTAGTCTGGCCCAGGAGTGTGAAGGTGAACGGAAAGGCTGGAGCAACGAACAGCCCTTGCTGTCTCTGCCAGGCCGGTTCCCCTCTCCACTGGGGTTCTCTGCCTCTAACCCTGTTGCAGGGGCTGAGTCACTGGCTTGCTGGTGCTCTTTCATGCCGTCCCTGGGAGGGGTGCGTCACTTGAGTGGGTTGAGTTACTGACGTGATCTTCCTGTCTGGGTTGGCGCCCCCCCCTTGGTTTGTGCTGTGGTGGAGACCTCTGTGGGCTATACTCGGCCTTGTCTCAGGATTGTAAGTTGGTGGTTGGGGATATCCCTCTAGTGGTGCGGGGGCTGTGCTTTGGCGGAGTGGGTGGGGTTATATCCTTCCTGTTTGGCCCTGTCCGGGGGTTTCTTCGGATGGGGCCACAGTGTCTCCGGACCGCTCCTGTCTCAGCCTCCAGTATTTATGCTGCAGTAGTTTATGTGTCGGGGGGCTGGGGTTAGTTGGTTATACCTGGAGTACTTCTCCTGTCTTATCCAGTGTCCTGTGTGAATTTAAGTATGCTCTCTCTAATTCTCTCGTTCTCTCTTTCTCTCTGAGAACCTGAGCCCTAGGACCATACGTCAGGACTACCGGGCATGATGACACCTTGCTGTCCCCAGTCCGCCTGGCCTTGCTGCTATTCCAGTTTCAACTGTTCTGCCTGCGGCTACGAAACCCCTACCTGTCCCAGACCTGCTGTTTTCAACTCTTAATGATCGGCTATGAAAAGCCAACTGAGAGACCTGAGCCCTAGGACCATACGTCGGGACTACCGGCCGTGGTGACTCCTTGCTGTCCCCAGTCCGCCTGGCCTTGCTGCTATTCCAGTTTCAACTGTTCTGCCTGCGGTTATGGAACCCCTACCTGTCCCAGACCTGCTGTTTTCAACTCTTAATGATCGGCTATGAAAAGCCAACTGAGATTTATTCCTGATTATTATTTGACCATGCTTGTCACTTATGAACATTTTTGAACATCTTGGCATGGTTCTGTTATAATCTCCACCCGGCACAGCCAGAAGAGGACTGGCCACCCCTCATAGCCTGGTTCCTCTCTAGGTTTCTTCCTAGGTTTTGCCTTTCTAGGGAGTTTTTCCTAGCCACCGTGCTTCTACACCTGCATTACTAGCTGTTTGGGGTTTTAGGCTGGGTTTCTGTACAGCACTTCGAGATATTAGCTGATGTAAGAAGGGCTATATAAAATAAAATTGATTGATTGATTGATTGATTTGCACAACAGCATGTGAAATGTATTGTCAATCAGTGTTGCTTCCTAAGTGGACAGTTTGATTTCACAGAAGTGTGATTGACTTGGAGTTACATTGTGTTGTTTAAGTGTTCCCTTTATTTTTTTGAGCAGTGTATTATATGTGTAATGGACACTGTCCATTAGAAATATATTGGCAATAGGCATTTACTCACAGTGTTTCCTATCCCTCACACTTACGTGTTAATTTCAGCATGTCCATTTTGTAATGGGAAGTCCTTATTGATATACATTGTTAATGGACACTGTTCAATTGCAGTATAACATGTTAAGACTGGCATGTATTATGTGTAATGGACTGTCCAATTAGCAGAGTAATTTATTGCCAATGGGACAGAAAGTCCATTAGCAATATACAGTATGAGTCAAACAGACATAGTGGTTCCTCTACCTCACTCATTGGTGTTGATTTCAGCCTATCCATTTGGTGATGGTAAATCACTGCTTAAACATATTGGAAATGGACAGTGTCCATTTGCCTTTTGATATATTGCCAGTGCCAATATGTTATACTGGACATATTGGCACTGGCAATATATCATCAGGCAAATGGACACTGTCCATCAGCAATATATTACAATGGGCGTTTACCATCACGAATTGGACATGCTGTTACATTGCTGAAATGCCCAATTGTCTGGCTCGTTGAACTCGGAACGGCCTAGCAGTGTTAGTGGTTCCTCTCCCTCGCTCGTTGGTGTTGATTTCAGCCTGTCCATTTGGTGATGGTAAATCACTGCTTAAACATATTGGAAATGGACAGTGTCCATTTGCCATATGATATATTGCCAGTGCCAATATGTTATACTGGACATATTGGCACTGGCAATATATCATATCATATATGAAAATGCACATAACTTATAGCAGATTGACAAACTTCATACAGAAAATCACAGAAAATCACAGAAATCATGTAGAGCTCCGAACCTGCCTTAACAGATTCACCTTAATGCCTCAATTGGATCTATAACTTTTTTCTACAAAAGCTGTCATCAAGGCAAAGGGTGGCTATTTGAAGAATCTCAAATATAAAATTTATTTTGATTTGTTTAACACTTGTTTGGTTACTACATAGTCTTGATGTCTTTACTATTCTACAATGTAGAAAATAGTAAAAGTAAAGACAAACCCTTGAATGAGTAGGTTTGTCCAAACGTTTGACTAGTACTGTATATATATCTATATTTTTTTGTATAGATAAAATAAAAAACCTGTTTTTGCTTTGTCATTATGGGCAAAACATTTTTTTACATCCATTTGTGGAAAAAGTCAAGGGGTCTGAATACTTTACGAATACACTGTACATATACATGGTCTGCCGGCTGGTGACCCCTGCTGGTAGAAAGAGAAGTAGGAAAGTCTTGTGACTACTGATAGACCATAACATGAGTTCTTGAAGTCAAGACAGAGGCCAGACATCGACAGAAAGTCAAGCCCAACAATAACTGGAAAGGCCATGTGATCATCCCTCATGACATGGACATTAAGTGTCTCAGTCTGTCTCTGCATGGCTTGACCATTCACTAACACAACAGAACAGTCAAGGCCTGGTTTCAACACCCTCTTTGGGGCCTCTTACCAGTCTCCACAACGATTCCTGTACAAGGGAGTTTTCCTGGAGTTTTCCGGTATCAAGGAGATCATGGCAATGGAATGACCTCAACAGAAACAGAAGCATGATTGGATTGGAGAGCGCAGTCCCTTCATTGGCAGGCTGAACGATGCTAATGTTCCCTGGAGGCTTACTTCCTCCAAAATGAGGGAAAAGGGAGGAATATACTTCTTCTGCTGCTCAGTGTTATTGACTTGGGACCAATATGTCTTGTAGGCCTGGAAGTCCCTTTCTATGAGAGTACCGTTCCCCTAAGTTGGCATGCCAAACTTGGGTGGCAATTTCTGAGGATGTGTTGGTCTTCTCTGGTACTTCATGTTGCCACCGCAGACAGAGAGCTCTGAGTTGAAAAGTGAGGGCCTTGCTTCCTCTCTCTGAAAGGACTTAATGAAGATGGACTTGAACTGCTTCCAATTCCTCACATGTTTTCGCTCTGCCTTCCACCAATCCTTGGCAGGGCTTTTCAAAACGGAATTCACAGCTGCAAGGGTTTGGGCATCAGCTAGGGGGCGCACCTCTATCAGCTAGGGGGCACACCTCTATCAGCTAGGGGGCGCACCTCTATCAGCTAGGGGGCGCACCTCTATCAGCTAGGGGGCGCACCTCTATCAGCTAGGGGGCGCACCTCTATCAGCTAGGGGGCGCACCTCTATCAGCTAGGGGGCGCACCTCTATCAGCTAGGGGGCGCACCTCTATCAGCTAGGGGGCGCACCTCTCACTGTAACTGTCCTGGTCACAAAACGTGGAAATTCAAGGTTTGAAGTTGTATACTGGGTAGCCACCCTTTTTTTATTCAAATCCAGCGATGGGTAAAAAAGGACATGTTTTTCCCGGGAAGAACCCATGCTGGAGCCTGGCAACAGGTTCCAGGCACCGAGTTGTGTACAAGCTTTCAGCTTTTCTTCCCACCTAGTTTCTCTATGGTTCAGACAGTCCACCATGGATTGACCAAGATCATTGATAGAAGTCTTTAAATCCTCCTTAAGTCTGAACAAAGCCTTGTCAAATTGGTAGCGTAACATTTCTTCCTGTTTTTTGGCCGTTGCATTAAGTGTCTTGATGTCTGTGACACCTGAAGCCATTGAGTCATTGTTCCATGGCAGCCATTTTGATTTTCAGATCATCATCAATGCTGGCCTTACAGGCCTGAAGGTCATTCTCCACACAAGTCGTTCTTGTCGCTAGGTTGTCATAGCAATCATATAAGGCTGCCATTAAAGCCAGGGTGTCTTCCCCTTTTGGGATAGGAGGATCACCTCCTTCTTCCTCTGTGGTTGAACTAGCCTCAGCTGGGCCTGAACTGGCCACCTCTTTATTGACAGACGCTGGACCCGGGTTCATGTCCCGGTTGGGGCTACCCCTTGAATTCGCTACATTGTCAGAGCTGGATTCTGTATTAGAAGCATGTTCTTCAAGATAGTGTGCTCAGACTGTCAATGACATCTCTGACTGGATCCCTATGAGGCACAGAGGGACCTGCCGTGAAGTCTAAGGGACCTGCCGTGAAGTCTAAGGGACCTGCCGTGAAGTCAGAGGGACCTGCCGTGAAGTCAGAGGGACCTGCCGTGAAGTCAGAGGGACCTGCCGTGAAGTCAGAGGGACCTGCCGTGAAGTCAGAGGGACCTGCCGTGAAGTCAGAGGGACCTGCCGTGAAGTCTAAGGGACCTGCCGTGAAGTCAGAGGGACCTGCCGTGAAGTCAGAGGGACCTGCCGTGAAGTCTAAGGGACCTGCCGTGAAGTCATAGGGGCCTGCCGTGAAGTCAGAGGGACCTGCCGTGAAGTCAGAGGGACCTGCCGTGAAGTCAGAGGGACCTGCCGTGAAGTCTAAGGGACCTGCCGTGAAGTCAGAGGGACCTGCCGTGAAGTCAGAGGGACCTGCCGTGAAGTCTAAGGGACCTGCCGTGAAGTCATAGGGGCCTGCCGTGAAGTCAGAGGGACCTGCCGTGAAGTCTAAGGGACCTGCCGTGAAGTCAGAGGGACCTGCCGTGAAGTCAGAGGGACCTGCCGTGAAGTCTAAGGGACCTGCCGTGAAGTCATAGGGGCCTGCCGTGAAGTGTAGTGGTAGATCACCAACCACTGTCTCATTTTTAGCTTTGCCAGCCATTGCAAACCTAGAAAACACACCAACAAAATCAACTCAAATGTAAGGCTCTAAAACACAAATGAAAAGCTCAGTGTTAGACAGCCAACAAAGTCTCTAGCCTTCAAAAAAGAAAAGTCAATACTCAGTTCAGTTCTGAATCCCCAGCAGCACTACTACCATACCCTGTTCAAAGGCACTTAAATCTTTTGTCTTGCCCATTCACCCTCTGAATGGCACACATACACAATCCATGTCTCAATTGTCTCAAGGCTTAAAAATCCTTCTTTAACCTGTTTCCTCCCGTTCATCTACACTGATTGAAGTGGATTTAACAGGTGACATCAATAAGGGATCATATCTTTCACCTGGATTCACCTGGTCAGTCTATGTCATGGAACGAGCAGGTGTTCTTAATGTTTTGTACACTCAGTGTATAATGATTGTTATATTGTCTATGCAGGAGACAGTCATCTGGGTGGTGGGTTCGATCTGGGGGGTGGGTTCGATCTGGGTGGTGGGTTCGATCTGGGCGGTGGGTTCGATCTGGGTGGTGGGTTCGATCTGGGGGGTGGGTTCGATCTGGGCGGTGGGTTCGATCTGGGGGGTGGGTTCGATCTGGGGGGTGGGTTCGATCTGGGGGGTGGGTTCGATCTGGGGGGTGGGTTCGAGGCCAACAGCAGCACGGAGTCCGTTGAGCTGATCACAGAGGTCAACAATGAAGGAAAGCAAGCGGCAGAAGGTACAGTACAGCAGGGGTGTTTCTCAAAAGGCATACTACCGTGTTAAACGTATCAATGCAAGCTTCAACGGAAAGTAGGTACAGAAATATGACGCAACCATGTAAAAAACGATGCAACATTTATTGAAATCAATGGCCACCATTATTTGAGCTGAAGCAAGAAAAAATAAAATCCCAACTTCAGATTTTTTTTTTCCTTTCAAGTCTCATATGTTGCCTGACTACAATATTTTATCTTGATACGTTAATAAATACATGCTGTGTTTTGGCATGTTTACCTGCCTACAATCCCCACTGTAGTGTGCGTAGATCGCAAGTAAGTCAATAGGGCTAACTGGCTAGGTACTACTGTTAGCTATCTAGATAGCCATGAAGAATTGGCAGCTAGCTACCCACGAATAATTGACATCTACCTTGCATAACATTAGTTTTAGGTCATTTTGCCTGTTAAACTATCTGGTTAGCTAGATTATTACGATTCCCATATAGCTAGCTGATAGTTATGAAGTAAAACGTTTGCTTTGTGTAGATCTTGTTGCGTGTTTATTATTGCCATTGTCCTGTCTGGGAGAAGGTTCAGTGAATGGGGAGGTGCAGCGTGAGGTCATACAGTAGGGGGAGGGGTCAGTGAACGGGGAGGAGCAGCCTGAGGTAATACAGTAGGGGGAGGGGTCAGTGAACGGGGAGGAGCAGCCTGAGGTAATACAGTAGGGGGAGGGGTCAGTGAACGGGGAGGAGCAGCGTGAGGTAATACAGTAGGGGGAGGGGTCAGTGAACGGGGAGGAGCAGCCTGAGGTAATACAGTAGGGGGAGGGGTCAGTGAACGGGGAGGAGCAGCCTGAGGTAATACAGTAGGGGGAGGGGTCAGTGAACGGGGAGGAGCAGCGTGAGGTAATACAGTAGGGGGAGGGGTCAGTGAACGGGGAGGAGCAGCCTGAGGTAATACAGTAGGGGGGAGTGCTTCTCAAATGGAATGTTTTATGCGTTCTCCACACTCTCGTCCTCACAAGAACGTACTCAAGAGAACGTGGTCGGAGAATGCACTCGGAGCATGAGAGTGTTTAGCACGGTAGTATGCATATTGAGAAACACCTTAAGTCTGCTCCAACTATGGCTATGTTCCAATGTTAATACTACTAGCATACCACTTAGAATGTTCCAATGTTAATACTACTAGCATACCACTTAGAATGTTCCAATGTTAATACTACTAGCATACCACTTAGAATGTTCCAATGTTAATACTGCTAGCATACCACTTAGAATGTTCCAATGTTAATACTACTAGCATACCACTTAGAATGTTCCAATGTTAATACTACTAGCATACCACTTAGAATGTTCCAATGTGAATACTACTAGCATACCACTTAGAATGTTCCAATGTGAATACTGCTAGCATACCACTTAGAATGTTCCAATGTTAATACTACTAGCATACCACTTAGAATGTTCCAATGTTAATACTACTAGCATACCACTTAGAATGTTCCAATGTGAATACTACTAGCATACCACTTAGAATGTTCCAATGTGAATACTACTAGCATACCACTTAGAATGTTCCAATGTGAATACTACTAGCATACCACTTAGAATGTTCCAATGTGAATACTACTAGCATACCACTTAGAATGTTCCAATGTTAATACTACTAGCATACCACTTAGAATGTTCCAATGTTAATACTACTAGCATACCACTTAGAATGTTCCAATGTGAATACTACTAGCATACCACTTAGAATGTTCCAATGTTAATACTACTAGCATACCACTTAGAATGTTCCAATGTTAATACTACTAGCATACCACTTAGAATGTTCCAATGTTAATACTACTAGCATACCACTTAGAATGTTCCAATGTGAATACTACTAGCATACCACTTAGAATGTTCCAATGTGAATACTACTAGCATACCACTTAGAATGTTCCAATGTAAATACTACTAGCATACCACTTAGAATGTTCCAATGTTAATACTACTAGCATACCCCTTAGCATGTTCCAATGTTAATAATACTAGCATACCACTTAGAATGTTCCAATGTTAATACTACTAGCATACCACTTAGAATGTTCCAATGTGAATACTACTAGCATACCACTTAGAATGTTCCAATGTTAATACTACTAGCATACCACTTAGAATGTTCCAATGTGAATACTACTAGCATACCACTTAGAATGTTCCAATGTGAATACTACTAGCATACCACTTAGAATGTTCCAATGTTAATACTACTAGCATACCACTTAGAATGTTCCAATGTTAATACTACTAGCATACCACTTAGAATGTTCCAATGTTAATACTACTAGCATACCACTTAGAATGTTCCAATGTGAATACTACTAGCATACCACTTAGAATGTTCCAATGTGAATACTACTAGCATACCACTTAGAATGTTCCAATGTTAATACTACTAGCATACCACTTAGAATGTTCCAATGTTAATACTACTAGCATACCACTTAGAATGTTCCAATGTTAATACTACTAGCATACCACTTAGAATGTTCCAATGTTAATACTACTAGCATACCACTTAGAATGTTCCAATGTTAATACTACTAGCATACCACTTAGAATGTTCCAATGTTAATACTACTAGCATACCACTTAGAATGTTCCAATGTTAATACTACTAGCATACCACTTAGAATGTTCCAATGTTAATACTACTAGCATACCACTTAGAATGTTCCAATGTTAATACTACTAGCATACCACTTAGAATGTTCCAATGTGAATACTACTAGCATACCACTTAGAATGTTCCAATGTGAATACTACTAGCATACCACTTAGAATGTTCCAATCTTAATACTACTAGCATACCACTTAGAATGTTCCAATGTTAATACTACTAGCATACCACTTAGAATGTCCCAATGTTAATAATACTAGCATACCACTTAGAATGTTCCAATGTTAATACTACTAGCATACCACTTAGAATGTTCCAATGTTAATACTACTAGCATACCACTTAGAATGTTCCAATGTTAATACTACTAGCATACCACTTAGAATGTTCCAATGTTAATACTACTAGCATACCACTTAGAATGTTCCAATGTTAATACTACTAGCATACCACTTAGAATGTTCCAATGTGAATACTACTAGCATACCACTTAGAATGTTCCAATGTTAATACTACTAGCATACCACTTAGAATGTTCCAATGTTAATACTACTAGCATACCACTTAGAATGTTCCAATGTTAATACTACTAGTATACCACTTAGAATGTTCCAATGTTAATACTACTAGCATACCACTTAGAATGTTCCAATGTTAATACTACTAGCATACCACTTAGAATGTTCCAATGTTAATACTACTAGCATACCACTTAGAATGTTCCAATGTGAATACTACTAGCATACCACTTAGAATGTTCCAATGTTAATACTACTAGCATACCACTTAGAATGTTCCAATGTTAATACTACTAGCATACCACTTAGAATGTTCCAATGTTAATACTACTAGCATACCACTTAGAATGTTCCAATGTTAACACTACTAGCATACCACTTAGAATGTTCCAATGTTAATAATACTAGCATACCATTCCTCACACCAGTCCATTCCTTTTAAATGGGGGAGAGTACGACTGCACACTTGTTGTCTGTGAGGTTATGTCAAATGGGAATGTTCATACTTGGCATTCTAATCTATTATTATTCTATATGACTTCTCTCTCCTCTGTGTCCCCATTTGATGATGTCATTGTGCTCCCCTGGCCCATTTGATCATGTAATGTAATGTCCGCCCTGCAATGCCATTGACTGAAGATGAGTGGGTCCCTCTAGAGCTGTGCTTTGGGATGGCCCTCTTCAGCTCCGAGCTCAACCGCAAAATATGCCGAAAGATCGCCTCGCACGGCCTCTGTAGCAAAGACAGGTACTAGAAGAACATAATGAGTTTGTTTATGTTGGGTGGGAAAGGAAAAAAATGTCAATTTAGAAGTGCTCCTTTGTAGCTCAGTTGGTATAGTATGGCGATGTTAACACCAGGGTAGTGGGTTTGATTCCCAGGACCACCCATATGTAAATATATGCACGCAAGACTGTAAGTCTTTTGGATAAAACCGTCTGCTAAATGGCATATATTTTATTATTATTATTATTATTATATTATAAGAACGTAAGTTGATGGTGTAATTCTTTGTTGTTCCAGCCTTCAAGACTTACTTCATTCCAGCCGAAAACTATCATTGAACGTTCTGAGTTTTGTTCAGTCATTCCAGGTAAAAGGTCTCTCTGTGTGTTCTATTCTGTCTCCCTGCCACTTGAAGAGCGCTCCTATCAAACCAGACAGTCTTATAATGACAATCTGAACACTCAACACTGAATGTTTTTTTTGTTTGTTTCCCTTTGAAATAACACTCAAGTCTAGACAGACATCACTCACAAAAAACAACAACGTATCGCTGGTTTAATTACTTCCATGTTCTGTACCTCACCCAGCCAATAACCCTGATATGTCTGGTCTCTATTAATATGAAGGATGGATGGGACCCACTCCAGAGAGATGGGATGCATAGGATGCGTCCCAAATGGTCCTCTGTAGCTCAGCTGGTAGAGCACAGCGCTTGTAGCGCCAAGGTAGTGGGTTCGATCCCCGGGACCACCCATACACAAAAATGTATGCACGCATGACTGTAAATCGCTTTGGATAAAAGCGTCTGCTAAATGGCATATTATTATTTATTATTATTATTACTATGGGTCCTGTTCAAGGGTAGTGCACTAGATAGGGAGTAGGGAGCCATTTGGGACACAGATTAATAAAGTAGAAAAACATAAATGCTCTATGTTTTAGCTAGATGCCTGCTAAGTGCATGAAAGAGCTGGTTAATTAGTACTAGTAACATACTACATGAAAGTACCTGGGTACACAACAGAAAAGGTTTTTAAATGTTTTCCAACTGAACATTTCACTGAGCATTTCGTATTGGACAATTCCATGTATTTATTTCAATATGTTTTGTGCCTAATGAACACGACCCTGTACTGTATTATACACAAATTACCTTTGACCCCTGACCTGTGTGTCCTTTAGGATGGCAGCCAGGGTCAGCCCAACCCTGACAGTGGAGTGTCCGGTCCTCTCAGCCAGCCCCCGGCCGAGTCTGGCGTTCCGCTGCCCGCTCTCAACCTCCTCTTCAAGGACGGACAGCTGAGGGAGTGGTGTGGACGAGCACCTTCACCTCTCCATATCTCAGCCCTGCAGAAGGACAAGACCTTATAGACTCCTCCACATCTCAGCCCTGCAGAAGGACCAGACCTTATAGACCCTCCACATCTCAGCCCTGCATTCGTAAAGAGCAGGGTCATGAGGAGACTGTCTGTCATTCACAGTGGCGATGGCTAAACCCATTAGGGCAGTATCGATAGTTCTGTAATATCGAGACAAGTTCAATAGAGGCCCTTAACATGTATGTTCAATGGGTATTATTTTTGCTGGAAAATGAAATGATTCAAAATACTCATTCAAAGTTTAAAAAAGATTCACAAAAAATCCTTGTTTTTTCCAACCTGAGTACGTGTTTCTGATGGACTTTGCCTGGAATGGGTGGACTACTTTATGCATCATAGGAGCAAACCGGTAGACTCTCTGGGCCTCAGGGCATCCACACCATCCCATGCTCCTCCTATTGCTCTATGATCAGAACCAACCCAACCCTCCCTCCTCCTCCTCCTCATACTGCCCTATGATCAGAACCAACCCAACCCTTCCTCCTCCTCCTATTGCCCTATGATCAGAACCAACCCAACCCTCCTCCTCCTCCTATTGCCCTATGATCAGAACCAACCCAACCCTCCTCCTCCTCCTCCTCCTATTGCCCTATGATCAGAACCAACCCAACCCCTCCCTCCTCCTCCTCCTATTGCCCTATGATCAGAACCAACCCAACCCCTCCTCCTCCTCCTCCTCCTCCTATTGCCCTATGATCAGAACCAACCCAACCCTTCCTCCTCCTATTGCCATATGATCAGAACCAGTCCCCCCCTCCTCCTCCTATTGCCCTATGATCAGAACCAGCCCAACCCTCCTCCTCCTCCTCCTATTGCCCTATGATCAGAACCAACCCAACCCTCCCTCCTCCTCCTATTGCCCTATGATCAGAACCAGTCCCCCCCTCCTCCTCCTATTGCCCTATGATCAGAACCAACCCAACCCTCCCCCTCCTCCTCCTATTGCCCTATGATCAGAACCAACCCAACCCTTCCTCCTCCTCCTATTGCCCTATGATCAGAACCAACCCAACCCTTCCTCCTCCTCCTATTGCCCTATGATCAGAACCAACCCAACCCTTCCTCCTCCTCCTATTGCCCTATGATCAGAACCAACCCAACCCTCCCTCCTCCTCCTATTGCCCTATGATCAGAACCAACCCAACCCTTCCTCCTCCTCCTATTGCCCTATGATCAGAACCAACCCAACCCTCCCTTCTCCTCCTCCTCCTATTGCCCTATGATCAGAACCAATCCAACCTCCTCCTCCTCCTCCTCCTCCTATTGCCCTATAATCAGAACCAACCCAACCCCTCCTTCCTCCTCCTCCTATTGCCCTATGATCAGAACCAACCCACCCCTCCCTCCTCCTCCTATTGCCCTATGATCAGAACTAACCCAACCCTCCCTCCTCCTCCTCCTATTGCCCTATGATCAGAACCAACCCCCCCTCCCTCCTCCTCCTCCTCCTATTGCCCTATGATCAGAACCAACCCAACCCTCCCTCCTCCTCCTCCTATTGCCCTATGATCAGAACCAGCCCAACCCTTCCTCCTCCTCCTATTGCCCTATGATCAGAACCAACCCAACCCTCCCTCCTCCTCCTCATATTGCCCTATGATCAGAACCAGCCCAACCCTTCCTCCTCCTCCTATTGCCCTATGATCAGAACCAACCCAACCCTTCCTCCTCCTCCTATTGCCCTATGATCAGAACCAACCCAACCCTTCCTCCTCCTCCTATTGCCCTATGATCAGAACCAACCCAACCCTTCCTCCTCCTCCTATTGCCCTATGATCAGAACCAACCCAACCCCTCCTCCTCCTCCTATTGCCCTATGATCAGATCCAACCCAACCCTTCCTCCTCCTCCTATTGCCCTATGATCAGAACCAACCCAACCCTCCCTCCTCCTCCTATTGCCCTATGATCAGAACCAACCCAACCCTTCCTCCTCCTCCTATTGCCCTATGATCAGAACCAACCCAACCCCTCCCTCCTCCTCCTCCTCCTATTGCCCTATGATCAGAACCAACCCAACCCTCCCTCCTCCTCATATTGCCCTATGATCAGAACCAACCCAACCCCTCCCTCCTCCTCCTCCTCCTATTGCCCTATGATCAGAACCAACCCAACCCTTCCTCCTCCTCCTATTGCCCTATGATCAGAACCAACCCAACCCCTCCTCCTCCTCATATTGCCCTATGATCAGAACCAACCCAACCCTCCCTCCTCCTCCTCCTATTGCCCTATGATCAGAACCAGTCCCCCCCTCCTCCTCCTATTGCCCTATAATCAGAACCAACCCAACCCCTCCCTCCTCCTCCTCCTCCTATTGCCCAATGATCAGAACCAACACAACCCTCCCTCCTCCTCCTATTGCCCTATGATCAGAACCAACCCAACCCTCCCTCCTCCTCCTCCTATTGCCCTATGATCAGAACCAACCCACCCCTGCATGATTCCACTGCACTAAATATTTCAGAAAATACCTTGTTATTACCATGTTGTTGTTTTCATAAAGAAGATGTGGGGTCTTTAAATGGCACAGTGAGACTAGTGTGGTGTTCTCCTCTTCTATTGGCTGTGGATCAATCATACAGTATGTTGACAAAAAAAACAATTTTAGTTAACTTTCACCCATGATGTTATTGTTGTAGCCCTTGATTGTTCCCTGAGGTGCAACACTCACTGCTTTACGCAAAACATCCCTCTCTCGGTTTGAGAGAACACCATCCCTCTCTCGGTTTGAGAGAACACCATCCCTCTCTCGGTTTGAGAGAACACCATCCCTCTCTCGGTGTGAGAGAACACCATTCCTCTCTCGGTTTGAGAGAACACCATCCCTCTCTCGGTTTGAGAGAACACCATTCCTCTCTCGGTTTGAGAGAACACCATTCCTCTCTCGGTTTGAGAGAGCACCATCCCTCTCGGTTTGAGAGAACACCATTCCTCTCTCGGTTTGAGAGAACACCATTCCTCTCTCGGTTTGAGAGAACACCATTCCTCTCTCGGTTTGAGAGAACACCATCCCTCTCTCGGTTTGAGAGAACACCATTCCTCTCTCGGTTTGAGAGAACACCAAAGACCCATTTTCATTTCACTGCCTTATTATTATGACATTGGTTGCCCCAGTAGACTGCCAGCATATCTCTCTCTGGCTCTAACCCAGTCCTCTACAGACAGACAGACAGACAGACCAAGGACTCCACTCTTTTGGCCATTTTAGATCTCTGTTTACAGCGACGGCTAGCGTTAATTAGTGACCGCGTCGGTTCAGACCTGCCTGGGTTCAAATACCAGCTTTTCTTTGAGCCTGCCTGAAGTAACCAGATGGGCTGAGTTTGCACTTTCGGGACTATTTCCATTGGTTCCAATGTGCCAGGAAAGATCAATCAAGCACAGCAAAAAAAAAATGTTTAAGAAAACAAATACTATTTGAACCCAGGTCTGCTTGGTTTATCCAGACAGCACCAAAGCCTGGGCCTAGTCCTTCACAGGGAACCATATTAGAATCTAATGTGTTCTATCGATGGCACTGTCTATTCGTAGTGGGGAGTTCTTCCCTGTCAGAATCTGTAATGCTCCTTCGAGCATAGGAGTAAGTATTACACTCAGCAGTACGCTCCTAGTAGGGAACTATCAGAGCCCTATCTGTCTGGTAGACCCAGGGCTGGCTCCAGGCATAACCTCCAGGAGGGCCCCATCAGAGCCCTATCTGTCTGGTAGACCCAGGGCTGGCTTCAGGCATAACCTCCAGGAGGGCCCCATCAGACCCCTATCTGTCTGGTAGACCCAGGGCTGGCTCCAGGCATAACCTCCAGGAGGCCCCATCAGAGCCCTATCTGTCTGGTAGACCCAGGGCTGGCTCCAGGCATAACCTCCAGGAGGGCCCCATCAGAGCCCTATCTGTCTGGTAGACCCAGGGCTGGCTCCAGGCATAACCTCCAGGAGGGCCCCATCAGACCCCTATCTGTCTGGTAGACCCAGGGCTGGCTCCAGGCATAACCTCCAGGAGGGCCCCATCAGAGCCCTATCTGTCTGGTAGACCCAGGGCTGGCTCCAGGCATAACCTCCAGGAGGGCCCCATCAGACCCCTATCTGTCTGGTAGACCCAGGGCTGGCTCCAGGCATAACCTCCAGGAGGGCCCCATCAGAGCCCTATCTGTCTGGTAGACCCAGGGCTGGCTCCAGGCATAACCTCCAGGAGGGCCCCATCAGACCCCTATCTGTCTGGTAGACCCTTGGCTGGCTCCAGGCATAACCTCCAGGAGGGCCCCATCAGACCCCTATCTGTCTGGTAGACCCAGGGCTGGCTCCAGGCATAACCTCCAGGAGGGCCCCATCAGACCCCTATCTGTCTGGTAGACCCAGGGCTGGCTCCAGGCATAACCTCCAGGAGGCCCCATCAGAGCCCTATCTGTCTGGTATACCCAGGGCTGGCTCCAGGCATAACCTCCAGGAGGGCCCCATCAGACCCCTATCTGTCTGGTAGACCCAGGGCTGGCTCCAGGCATAACCTCCAGGAGGGCCCCATCAGAGCCCTATCTGTCTGGTAGACCCAGGGCTGGCTCCAGGCATAACCTCCAGGAGGGCCCCATCAGACCCCTATCTGTCTGGTAGACCCAGGGCTGGCTCCAGGCATAACCTCCAGGAGGGCCCCATCAGACCCCTATCTGTCTGGTAGACCCAGGGCTGGCTCCAGGCATAACCTCCAGGAGGGCCCCATCAGACCCCTATCTGTCTGGTAGACCCAGGGCTGGCTCCAGGCATAACCTCCAGGAGGGCCCCATCAGAGCCCTATCTGTCTGGTAGACCCAGGGCTGGCTCCAGGCATAACCTCCAGGAGGGCCCCATCAGAACCCTATCTGTCTGGTAGACCCAGGGCTGGCTCCAGGCATAACCTCCAGGAGGGCCCCATCAGACCCCTATCTGTCTGGTAGACCCAGGGCTGGCTCCAGGCATAACCTCCAGGAGGGCCCCATCAGAACCCTATCTGTCTGGTAGACCCAGGGCTGGCTCCAGGCATAACCTCCAGGAGGGCCCCATCAGACCCCTATCTGTCTGGTAGACCCAGGGCTGGCTCCAGGCATAACCTCCAGGAGGGCCCCATCAGAGCCCTATCTGTCTGGTAGACCCAGGGCTGGCTCCAGGCATAACCTCCAGGAGGGCCCCATTGATTTTCATTCTCACTCAGATATCATGTTAACATGGCATAAGTCATGGCAGAATGGGTAGAATTACAGGAAATTAGCTATAAACATATTTTTTGCTGCCCCATGCCAGAATGTTTAGAATGACAGGAAATTCACTTTAAAACGTCCATTTTGCTCTCCACCGTCAGTAGCGGGGGGGCACTAAAGGCTAGAGCCATCCCTGGGTAGAACCTGATCAATCTCACCGCCTGAGATGGGTTGTTGTTATTACTAAATTCATATGTAAAAAGTAGATGAGAATATCAATACTGTATGTTATAATAACATAATCTTTCCCACCCCAACTAATGTGTTTGTGGTATGTATGTATATAACTAAACTCTGTCATATACAGTCCAGCTCCTTTGTCTTTTTCTGGTATGCTGTTATTTATTGTTCTTCTGCTTGGTGGACAATGGGTTATCTCTTTAGTTGGAGCTGTGCTAGTTGCTGTGTTGCTGTGGTGGTGTTGTGTTTATGTGGTGTTGCTGTGTTGCTATGGTGTTGCTGTGTTGTTGTGTTGGTGTTGTGTTGCTGTGGTGGTGTTGTGTTGCTGTGGTGTTGTGTTTCTGTGGTGTTGCTGTGTTGTTGTGTTGGTGTTGTGTTGGTGTGGTGTTGTTGTGTTGCTATGGTGTTGCTGTGGTGTTGTGTTGCTGTGGTGTTGTGTTGCTGTGGTGTTGCTGTGGTGGTGTGGTGGTGTTGTGTTGCTGTGGTGTTGTGTTGCTGTGGTGTTGCTGTGGTGGTGTGGTGGTGTTGTGTTGCTGTGGTGTTGTGTTGCTGTGGTGTTGTGTTGCTGTGGTGTTGTGTTGCTGTGGTGTTGCTGTGTTGCTGTGGTGTTGTGTTGCTGTGGTGTTGTGTTGCTGTGGTGTTGTGTTGCTGTGGTGTTGTGTTCCTGTGGTGTGGTGTTGCTGTGGTGTTGTGTTGCTGTGGTGTTGTGTTCCTGTGGTGTTGTGTTGCTGTGGTGTTGTGTTGGTGTGGTGTTGCTGTGTTGCTGTGGTGTTGTGTTGGTGTGGTGTTGCTGTGTTGCTGTGGTGTTGTGTTGCTGTGGTGTTGTGTTGTGTTGCTGTGGTGTTGCTGTGGTGGTGTTGTGTTGCTGTGGTGTTGCTGTGGTGGTGTGGTGGTGTTGTGTTGCTGTGGTGTTGTGTTGCTGTGGTGTTGTGTTGCTGTGGTGTTGTGTTGCTGTGGTGTTGTGTTCCTGTGGTGTTGTGTTGCTGTGGTGTTGTGTTCCTGTGGTGTTGTGTTGCTGTGGTGTTGTGTTGGTGTGGTGTTGCTGTGTTCCTGTGGTGTTGTGTTGCTGTGGTGTTGTGTTCCTGTGGTGTGGTGTTGCTGTGTTGCTGAGTGGTGTGGTGGTGTGGTGGTGTTGTGTTGCTGTGGTGTTGCTGTGGTGGTGTTGTGTTGCTGTGTTGCTGTGTTGCTGTGGTGGTGTGGTGGTGTTGTGGTGTTGTGGTGTTGCTGTGGTTTTGTGTTGCTGTGGTGTTGTGTTGCTGTGGTGTTGTGTTCCTGTGGTGTTGTGTTGCTGTGGTGTTGTGTTGCTGTGGTGTTGTGTTGCTGTGGTGTTGCTGTGGTGGTGTGGTGGTGTTGTGTTGCTGTGGTGTTGTGTTGCTGTGGTGTTGTGTTGCTGTGGTGTTGTGTTCCTGTGGTGTTGTGTTGCTGTGGTGTTGTGTTGGTGTGGTGTTGCTGTGTTGCTGTGGTGTTGTGTTGCTGTGGTGTTGTGTTGGTGTGGTGTTGCTGTGTTGCTGTGGTGTTGTGTTGGTGTGGTGTTGCTGTGTTCCTGTGGTGTTGTGTTGGTGTGGTGTTGCTGTGTTGCTGTGGTGTTGTGTTGCTGTGGTGTTGCTGTGGTGGTGTTGTGTTGCTGTGGTGTTGCTGTGGTGTTGCTGTGGTGGTGTGGTGGTGTTGTGTTGCTGTGGTGTTGTGTTGCTGTGGTGTTGTGTTGCTGTGGTGTTGTGTTGGTGTGGTGTTGTGTTGCTGTGGTGTTGTGTTCCTGTGGTGTTGTGTTGGTGTGGTGTTGTGTTGCTGTGGTGTGGTGTTGCTGTGTTGCTGTGGTGGTGTGGTGGTGTGGTGGTGTTGTGTTGCTGTGGTGTTGCTGTGGTGGTGTTGTGTTGCTGTGTTGCTGTGTTGCTGTGGTGGTGTGGTGGTGTTGTGGTGTTGTGGTGTTGCTGTGGTTTTGTGTTGCTGTGGTGTTGTGTTGCTGTGGTGTTGTGTTCCTGTGGTGTTGTGTTGCTGTGGTGTTGTGTTGCTGTGGTGTTGTGTTCCTGTGGTGTTGTGTTGCTATGGTGTTGTGTTGCTGTGGTGTTGTGTTGGTGTGGTGTTGCTGTGTTGCTGTGGTGTTGTGTTGCTGTGGTGTTGTGTTGCTGTGGTGTTGCTGTGGTGGTGTGGTGGTGTTGTGTTGCTGTGGTGTTGCTGTGTTGGTGTGGTGGTGTTGTGTTGCTGTGGTGTTGTGTTGCTGTGGTGTTGTGTTGCTGTGGTGTTGTGTTGCTGTGGTGTTGTGTTCCTGTGGTGTTGTGTTGCTATGGTGTTGCTGTGGTGTTGTGTTGGTGTGGTGTTGCTGTGTTGCTGTGGTGTTGTGTTGCTGTGGTGTTGTGTTGCTGTGGTGTTGCTGTGGTGGTGTGGTGGTGTTGTGTTGCTGTGGTGTTGTGTTGCTGTGGTGTTGTGTTGCTGTGGTGTTGTGTTCCTGTGGTGTTGTGTTGCTGTGGTGTTGTGTTGGTGTGGTGTTGCTGTGTTGCTGTGGTGGTGTGTTGGTGTGGTGTTGCTGTGTTCCTGTGGTGTTGTGTTGGTGTGGTGTTGCTGTGTTGCTGTGGTGTTGTGTTGCTGTGGTGTTGTGTTGTGTTGCTGTGGTGTTGCTGTGGTGTTGTGTTGCTGTGGTGTTGTGTTGCTGTGGTGTTGCTGTGGTGGTGTTGTGTTGCTGTGGTGTTGCTGTGGTGGTGTGGTGGTGTTGTGTTGCTGTGGTGTTGTGTTGCTGTGGTGTTGTGTTGCTGTGGTGTTGTGTTGCTGTGGTGTTGTGTTGCTGTGGTGTTGTGTTGCTGTGGTGTGGTGTTGGTGTGGTGTTGCTGTGTTCCTGTGGTGTTGTGTTGGTGTGGTGTTGCTGTGTTGCTGTGGTGTTGTGTTGCTGTGGTGTTGTGTTGCTGTGGTGTTGCTGTGGTGGTGTTGTGTTGCTGTGGTGTTGCTGTGGTGTTGTGTTGCTGTGGTGTTGTGTTGCTGTGGTGTTGTGTTGGTGTTGTGTTGCTGTGGTGTTGTGTTGGTGTTGTGTTGCTGTGGTGTTGTGTTGCTGTGGTGTTGCTGTGGTGTTGTGTTGCTGTGGTGTTGTGTTGCTGTGGTGTTGTGTTGCTGTGGTGTTGTGTTGCTGTGGTGTTGTGTTGCTGTGGTGTTGTGTTGGTGTGGTGTTGCTGTGGTTTTGCTGTGTTGCTGTGGTGGTGTGGTGGTGTTGTGTTGCTGTGGTGTTGTGTTGCTGTGGTGTTGCTGTGGTGGTATTGTGTTGCTGTGTTGCTGTGGTGTTGTGTTGCTGTGGTGTTGTGTTGCTGTGGTGTTGTGTTGCTGTGGTGTTGTGTTGCTGTGGTGTTGTGTTGGTGTGGTGTTGCTGTGTTGTTGCTGTGTTCCTGTGGTGTTGTGTTGCTGTGGTGTTGTGTTCCTGTGGTGTGGTGTTGCTGTGTTGCTGTGGTGGTGTGGTGGTGTGGTGGTGTTGTGTTGCTGTGGTGTTGCTGTGGTGGTGTTGTGTTGCTGTGTTGCTGTGTTGCTGTGGTGGTGTGGTGGTGTTGTGGTGTTGTGGTGTTGCTGTGGTTTTGCTGTGTTGCTGTGGTGGTGTGGTGGTGTTGTGTTGCTGTGGTGTTGCTGTGGTGGTATTGTGTTGCTGTGTTGCTGTGGTGGTGTGGTGTTTTTGTGTTGCTGTGGTGGTGTGGTGTTTTTGTGTTGCTGTGGTGGTGTTGTGGTGTTGCTGTGGTTTTGCTGTGTTGCTGTGGTGGTGTGGTGGTATTGTGTTGCTGTGTTGCTGTGGTGGTGTGGTGGTGTTGTGTTGCTGTGGTGTTGCTGTGGTGGTATTGTGTTGCTGTGTTGCTGTGGTGTTGTGTCGTTTATTGTATCCTGTGCTGTCTGATGCCATCCCAGTCCCAGCTACCACAAATGGTTTCTGGTGTGTTGTCATTTGCTGTTCCAGTGCTTGTGTGGTGTCTATGGTAAATGGGTGAATGCATTAGGTTCTCCCTCAGGCTGTCTGACTCACTACCTCTGTCCCAGCTACCACAAATGGTTTCTGGTGTGCTGTCATGTATTTTAGCCTGTGCTGTCTGGTGAATGCATTAGGTTCTCCCTCAGGCAGTGCCTTAGCCTCCCTGCGTTAGGCTGTCTGATTGGCCACTAGCTCTCCCAGCCACAGTAATTACCAGGAAGCACAACGTACCAGGGGTGGAGAGGGCAGGAAGTGGGTCATGTCACCTGAGGACGATAGACAGGAAGGCTGGGTAATCAGAGGAGGAGAGACGGGCAGGCTGGGTAATCAGAGGAGGAGAGACAGGCAGGCTGGGTAATCAGAGGAGGAGAGACAGGCAGGCTGGGTAATCAGAGGAGGAGAGACAGGCAGGCTGGGTAATCAGAGGAGGAGAGACAGGCATGCTGGGTAATCAGAGGAGGAGAGACGGGCAGGCTGGGTAATCAGAGGAGGAGAGACAGGCAGGCTGGGTAATCAGAGGAGGAGAGACAGGCAGGCTGGGTAATCAGAGGAGGAGAGACAGGCATGCTGGGTAATCAGAGGAGGAGAGACGGGCAGGCTGGGTAATCAGAGGAGGAGAGACGGGCTGTGGACGCGTCCCAAATGGCACCCTATTCCCTATATAGTGCACTACTTTAGACCAGAGAATGGCACCCTATTCCCTATATAGTGCACTACTTTAGACCAGAGAATGGAACCCTATTCCCTATATAGTGCACTACTTTAGACCAGAGAATGGCACCCTATTCCCTATATAGTGCACTACTTTAGACCAGAGAATGGCACCCTATTCCCTATATAGTGCACTACTTTAGACCAGAGAATGGCACCCTATTCCCTATATAGTGCACTACTTTAGACCAGAGAATGGCACCCTATTCCCTATGTAGTGCACTACTTTAGACCAGAGAATGGCACCCTATTCCCTATATAGTGCACTACTTTAGACCAGAGAATGGCACCCTATTCCCTATATAGTGCACTACTTTAGACCAGAGAATGGCACCCTATTCCCTATATAGTGCACTACTTTAGACCAGAGAATGGAACCCTATTCCCTATATAGTGCACTACTTTAGACCAGAGAATGGCACCCTATTCCCTATATAGTGCACTACTTTAGACCAGAGAATGGCACCCTATTCCCTATATAGTGCACTACTTTAGACCAGAGAATGGCACCCTATTCCCTATATAGTGCACTACTTTAGACCAGAGAATGGCACCCTATTCCCTATATAGTGCACTACTTTAGACCAGAGAATGGCACCCTATTCCCTATATAGTGCACTACTTTAGACCAGAGAATGGCACCCTATTCCCTATATAGTGCACTACTTTAGACCAGAGAATGGCACCCTATTCCCTATATAGTGCACTACTTTAGACCAGTGAATGGCACCCTATTCCCTATATAGTGCACTACTTTAGACCAGAGAATGGAACCATATTCCCTATATAGTGCACTACTTTAGACCAGAGAATGGAACCCTATTCCCTATATAGTGCACTACTTTAGACCAGAGAATGGAACCATATTCCCTATATAGTGCACTACTTTAGACCAGAGAATGGCACCCTATTCCCTATATAGTGCACTACTTTAGACCAGAGAATGGCACCCTATTCCCTATATAGTGCACTACTTTAGACCAGAGAATGGCACCCTATTCCCTATATAGTGCACTACTTTAGACCAGAGAATGGCACCCTATTCCCTATGTAGTGCACTACTTTAGACCAGAGAATGGCACCCTATTCCCTATATAGTGCACTACTTTAGACCAGAGAATGGCACCCTATTCCCTATATAGTGCACTACTTTAGACCAGAGAATGGCACCCTATTCCCTATATAGTGCACTACTTTAGACCAGAGAATGGAACCCTATTCCCTATATAGTGCACTACTTTAGACCAGAGAATGGCACCCTATTCCCTATATAGTGCACTACTTTAGACCAGAGAATGGCACCCTATTCCCTATATAGTGCACTACTTTAGACCAGAGAATGGCACCCTATTCCCTATATAGTGCACTACTTTAGACCAGAGAATGGCACCCTATTCCCTATGTAGTGCACTACTTTAGACCAGAGAATGGCACCCTATTCCCTATATAGTGCACTACTTTAGACCAGAGAATGGCACCCTATTCCCTATATAGTGCACTACTTTAGACCAGAGAATGGCACCCTATTCCCTATATAGTGCACTACTTTAGACCAGAGAATGGAACCCTATTCCCTATATAGTGCACTACTTTAGACCAGAGAATGGCACCCTATTCCCTATATAGTGCACTACTTTAGACCAGAGAATGGCACCCTATTCCCTATATAGTGCACTACTTTAGACCAGAGAATGGCACCCTATTGCCTATATAGTGCACTACTTTAGACCAGAGAATGGCACCCTATTCCCTATATAGTGCACTACTTTAGACCAGAGAATGGCACCCTATTCCCTATATAGTGCACTACTTTAGACCAGAGAATGGCACCCTATTCCCTATATAGTGCACTACTTTAGACCAGAGAATGGCACCCTATTCCCTATATAGTGCACTACTTTAGACCAGTGAATGGCACCCTATTCCCTATATAGTGCACTACTTTAGACCAGAGAATGGAACCATATTCCCTATATAGTGCACTACTTTAGACCAGAGAATGGAACCCTATTCCCTATATAGTGCACTACTTTAGACCAGAGAATGGAACCATATTCCCTATATAGTGCACTACTTTAGACCAGAGAATGGCACCCTATTCCCTATATAGTGCACTACTTTAGACCAGAGAATGGCACCCTATTCCCTATATAGTGCACTACTTTAGACCAGAGAATGGCACCCTATTCCCTATATAGTGCACTACTTTAGACCAGAGAATGGCACCCTATTCCCTATATAGTGCACTACTTTAGACCAGAGAATGGCACCCTATTCCCTATATAGTGCACTACTTTAGACCAGAGAATGGCACCCTGTTCCCTTTATAGTGCACTACTTTAGACCAGAGAATGGAACCTGCCATTCACCTCTACCAATCATCCTGAACTTGCCTGTCACCTCTACCAATCATCCTGAACCAGCATGTCACCTCTACCAATCATCCTGAACCAGCTTGTCACCTCTACCAATCATCCTGAACCTGCCATTCACCTCTACCAATCATCCTGAACTTGCCATTCACCTCTACCAATCATCCTGAACCAGCCTGTCACCTCTACCAATCATCCTGAACCAGCCTGTCACCTCTACCAATCATCCTGAACCAGCCTGTCACCTCTACCAATCATCCTGAACCTGCCATTCACCTCTACCAATCATCCTGAACCAGCCTGTCACTCTACCAATTATCCTGAACCAGCCTGTCACCTCTACCAATCATCCTGAACCAGCCTGTCACCTCTACCAATTATCCTGAACCTGCCATTCACCTCTACCAATCATCCTGAACCAGCCTGTCACCTCTACCAATCATCCTGAACCAGCCTGTCACCTCTACCAATCATCCTGAACCAGCCTGTCACCTCTACCAATCATCCTGAACCTGCCATTCACCTCTACCAATCATCCTGAACCTGCCATTCACCTCTACCAATCATCCTGAACCTGCCATTCACCTCTACCAATCATCCTGAACCTGCCATTCACCTCTACCAATCATCCTGAACCAGCCTGTCACCTCTACCAATCATCCTGAACCTGCCATTCACCTCTACCAATCATCCTGAACCTGCCATTCACCACTACCAATCATCCTGAACCTGCCATTCACCTCTACCAATCATCCTGAACTTGCCAGTCACCTCTACCAATCATCCTGAACCAGCATGTCACCTCTACCAATCATCCTGAACCAGCATGTCACCTCTACCAATCATCCTGAACCAGCCTGTCACCTCAACCAATCATCCTGAACCAGCCTGTCACCTCTACCAATCATCCTGAACCAGCCTGTCACCTCTACCAATCATCCTGAACCAGTCTGTCACCTCTACCAATTATCCTGAACCAGCCTGTCACCTCTACCAATCATCCTGAACCAGCCTGTCACCTCTAAAAATCATTCTGAAAAAGCCTGTCACCTCTACCAATCATCCTGAACCAGCCTGTCACCTCTACCAATCATCCTGAACCAGTCTGTCACCTCTACCAATTATCCTGAACCAGCCTGTCACCTCTACCAATCATTCTGAAAAAGCATTCACCTCTACCAATCATCCTGAACCAGCCTGTCACCTCTACCAATCATCCTGAACCTGCCTGTCACCTCTACCAATCATCCTGAAAAGCCTGTCACCTCTACCAATCATCCTGAACCTGCCTGTCACTACCAATCATCCTGAACCAGCCTGTCACCTCTACCTATCATCCTGAAAAAGCCTGTCACCTCTACCAATCATCCTGAACCAGCCTGTCACCTCTATCAATCATTCTAGATAAAATAATGATCCAAGATGGCGTAGCAGTGTGGTCATGTTCTTTGTTGTGTTTCCGTGTAAATAGCCTGTTTTTTTGTATTTTTATTTGTATTTTTCGGACATATTTCCCTATCACACTTTTCATCCTTCTACAAAATATACTTTCCTGCAACCCGCCTCACTCAATGTGGAACGGATTCTATTATTGACTTACCTTTTATCTAGAATATCCAGTTGAAACTAGCTAGCCAGCTAACTAGCTACTTGCTACTAGCCACCGTTAGCGGTTTTCACCCAGAACATCAGATTTTATGCCGGAATAACTAAATCACTGGACATTAACACCGGATCGCAACTAGCTAGCCGCAACCGAATGGATGTTGCTGTTGGCTAATCACCACTGCCCCCGAAGCAAGCACCAGTTAGCCTTGAGCTAGCCTCGAGCCAGGCCCATATCCCGGCTATCTACCTCTCTGTCTACCGCTCGGGAGTAGCCAGCTAACTAGCTACTTGCTATTAGCCACCGTTAGCGGTTTTTCACCATTGTCCGTGGCCTGCAGTACCTACCAGCCAGCTCTAGCCTGGACTATTATCGGCCAGTCTGCACTGTCTGCACAGCACGTTATCGACCCAGAACATATCGGTTTTTCTGCCGGAATCACTGAATCACTGGACCTTTAACACTGGATCATCGCAACTAGCTAGCTGCAACCAAATGGATGTTGCTGTTGGCTAATCAGCCTTGAGCTAGCCTCGAGCCAGGCCCATCTCCCGGCTATCTACCTCTCTGTCAACCGGACAGGACCTCCTAGTGTTGACACGGAGTCCCGCCGATCAAACACGACTGGTCTGCCGACTAAATCGTCTGTTGTGGTTTCAACAGGCTTCCCGTTATGACGTCGACCACGAAGATCCATCTGCTAGCCCCGGCCCGCTAGCACACGCAAGCCGTGGCCTCTTGCTCGCTAGTGCTGTAGCAGCCCCCGAACTACCTCCAAACTCTACTATTGCTGTTCACCGGACCTTAAGATAACTTAGCTATACAGCTGATGCCTGCTGGACTGTTCCTTTATACCGTACCGCATCCTGTTTATGTTTAGCCTCAGCCCAAACTTTGTCGCCATTACCAGCTGTTGTCTTAGCTCTCTCGAATAACACCTGTGATTGCTTTATGCCTCTCTCCCATGTCAATATGCCTTGCTTATTGCGGTTTCGGTTATTTCTTATTGTACTATTTCACTGTAGATCCCCCAGCCCAGCTCAACCTGCCTTAGATAGCTCCTTTGTCCCACCCCCCATACACGCGAAGACCGACTCAATCGGTGCCTCCAGTGATGCTATCTCTTTCATTGTTACCCAACGCTTAGGTTTACCTCCACTGTACTCATATCCTTCCATATCCTTGTCTGTACATGATGCCCTGAATCTATTCTACAACGCCCAGAAATCTGCCCCTTTTTTTCTCTGTACCCAACGCACTAGAAGACCAGTTCTTAAAGCCTTTAGCCGTATCCTTATTCTACTCCTCCTCTGTTCCTCTGGTGATGTAAAGGTTAACCCAGGCCCCGTAGCCCCTAGTATCACTCCTACTCCCCAGGCGTTATCATTTGTTGACTTCTGTAACCGTAAAAGCCTTAGTTTCTTGCACGTTAACATCCTAAGCCTCCTCCCTAAGTTTGAGTTATTCACTGCGTTAGCACACTCCACCAACCCTGATGTTCTAGCAGTGTCTGAATCCTGGCTTAGCTAAGGCCACAAAAAATTCAGAAATGTCCATCCCCAACTACAACATTTTTCGTCTCGATAGAACTGCCAAAGGGGGTGGGGTTGCAATCTACTGTAGAGAGAGCATGCAGAGCTCTATCGTACTATCCAGGTCTATGCCCAAACAGTTTGAGCTTCTAGTTCTAAAAATCCACCTTTCCAGAAATAAGTCTCTCACTGTTGCCGCTTGCTACAGACCCCCTTCAGCCCCGAGCTGTGACCTGAACAACATATGTGAACTGATTGCCCCCATCTATCCTCAGAGTTCCTACTGCTTGGTGACCTAAACTGGGATATGCTTAATACCCCAGCTAACCTACAATCTAAACTAGATGCCCTCAATCTCACACAAATTATCAAGGAACCTACCAGGTACAACCCTAAATCTGTAAACATGGGCACCCTCATAGATATCATCCTGACAAATGTACCCTCTAAATACACCTCTGCTGTTTTCAACCAGGATCTCAGCGATCACTGCCTTATTGCCTGCGTCCGTAATGGGTCCGCGGTCAAACGACCACCCCTCATCACTGTCAAACGCTCCCTAAAACACTTTAGCGAGCAGGCCTTTCTAATTGACCTGGCCTGGGTATCCTGGATGGATATTGACCTCATTCCGTCAGTAGAGGATGCCTGGTTGTTCTTTAAAAGTGCTTTCCTCTCAATCTTAAATAAGCATGCCCCATTCAAATAATTCAGAACTAAGAGCAAATATAGCCCCTGGTTCTCCTCAGACTTGACTGCCCTTGACCTGCACAAAAACATCCTGTGGCGTACTGCATTAGCATCGAACAGCCCCCGCGATATGCAACTTTTCAGGGAAGTCAGGAACCAATATACACAATCAGTTAGGAAAGCAAAGGCTAGCTTTTTCAAACAGAAATGTGTATCCTGTAGCACTAACTCCAAAAAGTTTTGGGACACTGTAAAGTCCATGGAAAATAAGAGCACCTCCTCCCAACTGCCCACTGCACTGAGGCTAGGAAACACTCTCACCACCGATAAATCTACAATAATTGAGAATTTCAACCAGCATTTTGCTACGGCTGGCCATGCTTTATACCTGGCTACCACTACCCCGGCCACCAGCTCTGCACCCTCCGCTGCAACTTGCCCACCCCCCCCCCCCCTGCTTCTCCTTCACACAAATTCAGACAGCTGATGTTCTGAAAGAGCTGAAAAATCTGGACCCCTACAAATCAGCTGGGCTAGACAATCTGGACCCTTTCTTTCTAAAATTAGCCGCCGAAATTGTCGCAACCCCTATTACTAGCCTGTTCAACCTCTCTTTCGTAACTTCTGAGATCCCCAGAGATTGGAAAGCTGCCGCGGTCATCCCCCTCTTCAAAGGGGGTGACACTCTAGATCCAAACTGTTACAGACCTATATCCATCCTGCCCTGCCTTTCGAAAGTATTTGAAAGCCAAGTTAACAAACAGATCACCGACCATTTTGAATCCCACCGTACCTTCTCCGCTATGCAATCCGGTTTCCGAGCTGGTCATGGGTGCTCCTCAGCCACGCTCAAGGTCCTAAACGATATTATAACCGCGATCGATAAAATACAGTACTGCGCAGCCGTCTTCATCGACCTGGCCAAGGCTTTCGACTCTGTCAACCACCGCATTCTTATTGGCAGACTAAATAGCCTTGGTTTCTCTAATGACTGCCTCGCCTGGTTCACCAACTACTTCTCAGATAGAGTTCAATGTGTCAAATCGGAGGGCCTGTTGTCTGGACCTTTGGCCGTCTCTATGGGGGTGCCACAGGGTTCAATTCTCGGGCCGACTCTATTCTCTGTATATCAATTATGTTGCTCTTGCTGCTGGTGACGCTCGGATCCACCTCTATGCGGACGACACCATTTTGTATACATCTGGTCCTTCATTGGACACTGTGTTAACAAACCTCCAAACGAGCTTCAACGCCATACAACACTCCTTCCGTAGCCTCCAACTGCTCTTAAACACTAGTAAAACGAAATGCATGCTCTTCAACGGAACGCTGCTTGCACCCGCCCACCCGACTAGAATCACTACTCTCGGCGAGTCTGACCATAGAGTATGTGGACAACTACAAATACCTAGGTGTCTGGTTAGACTGTAAACTCTCCTTCCAGACTCACATTAAGCATCTCCAATCCAAAGTTAAATCTAGAATCGTCTTCCTATTTCACAACAAAGCCTCCTTCACTCATGCTGCTAAACATGCCCTCATAAAACGGACTATCCTACCGATCCTTCGGCGATGTCATTTACAAAATAGCCTCCAACACTCTACTCAGCAAATTGGATGTAGTCTATCACAGTGCCATCCATTTTGTCACCAAAGCCCCATATACTACCCACCCTTGTGACCTGTACGTTCTTGTTGGCTGGCCCTCACTACATATTCGTCGCCAAACCCACTGGCTCCAGGTCATCTATAAATCACTGCTAGGCAGTTGGTGAGCGGACCCCAGACCACACAACCATGAAGGGCAATGGGTTCTATAACTGATTCAAGTATTTTTTGCCAGATCCTAATTGGTATGTGGAATTTTATGTTCCCTTTGATGGCGTGGAAGGCCCTTCTTGCCTTGTCTCTCAGATCGTTCACAGCTTTGTGGAAGTTACCTGTGGCGCTGATGTTTAGGCCGAGGTATGTATAATTTTTTGTGTGCTCTAGGGCAACAGTGTCTAGATGGAATTTGTATTTGTGGTCCTGACAACTGGACCTTTTTTGGAACACCATTATTTTTGTCTTATTGAGATTTGCTATCAGGGCCCAGGTCTGACTAAATCTGTGCAGAAGATCTAGGTGCTGCTGTTGGCCTGCCTTGGTTGGTGACAGAAGCACCAGATCATCAGCAAACAATAGACATTTGACTTCAGATTCTAGTAGGGTAAGGCCGGGTGCTGCTGACTGTTCTAGTGCCCTCGCCAATTTGTTGATATAAATGTTGAAGAGGGTGGGGCTTAAACTGCATCCCTGTGTCACCACACGGCCCTGTGGAAAGAAATGTGTGTGTTTTTTGCCAATTTTAACCGCACACTTGTTGTTTGTTTACATGGATTTAATAATGTTGTATGTTTTTCCCTCAACACCACTTTCCATCAATTTGTATAGCAGACCCTCATGCCAAATTGAGTAAAAAGCTTTTTTGAAATCAACAAAGCATGAGAAGACTTTGCCTTTGTGGTCTGTATATTTTATCATTTCATTGAGGATACCATCAACACCACAGGCCTTTTTGGGTTGGAGGGTTTATATCTTGTCCTGTAGTTCATTCAATGCAATTGGAGAATCCAGTGGTTTCTGGTAGTCTTTAATAGTTGATTCTAAGATTTGTATTTGATTATGTATATGTTTTTGCTGTTTGTTCTTTGTTATAGAGAGAAAAAGATTGGAGAAGTGATTTATCCATACATCTCCGTTTTGGATAGAGAACTCTTCGTGTTTGTTTAGTGTTTTCCAATTTTCCCAGAAGTGGTTAGTCTATGGATTCTTCAATTACATTGAGCTGATTTCTGATGTGCTGTTCATTTTTTTCCCGTAGTGTATTTCTGTATTGTTTTAGTGATTCACCGTAGTGAAGGCGTAGGCTTAGGTCTCTATGTTTTTGGTTGGATACAGTGGCTTGCGAAAGTATTCACCCCCCTTGGCATTTTTCCTATTTTGTTGCCTTACAACCTGGAATTAAAATGTATTTTTTGGGGGGTTTGTATCATTTGATTTACACAACATGCCTACCACTTTGACGATGCAAAATGTTTTGTGAAACAAACAAGAAATTAGACAAAAAAAACTGAACTTGAGCGTGCATAACTAATCACCCCCCCCCCCCCCAAAAAAAAAGTCAATACTTTGTAGAGCCACATTTTGCAGCAATTACAGCTGCAAGTCTCTTGGGGTACAGTGGGGGAAAAAAGTGTTTAGTCAGCCACCAATTGTGCAAGTTCTCCCACTTAAAAAGATGAGAGAGGCCTGTAATTTTCATCATAGGTACACGTTAACTATGACAGACAAAATGAGACAATAAAATCCAGACAAGGTTTTCACACACTGTTGCTGGTATTTTGGCCCATTCCTCCATGCAGATCTCCTCTAGAGCAGTGATGTTTTGGGGCTGTTGCTGGGCAACACGGACTTTCAACTCCCTCCAAAGATTTTCTATGGGGTTGAGATCTGGAGACTGGCTAGGCCACTCCAGGACCTTGAAATGCTTCTTACGAAGCCACTCCTTCATTGCCCGGGCGGTGTGTTTGGGATCATTGTCATGCTGAAAGACCCAGCCACGTTTCATCTTCAATGCCCTTGCTGATGGAAGGAGGTTTTCACTCAAAATCTCACGATACATGGCCCCATTCATTCTTTCCTTTACACGGATCAGTCGTCCTGGTCCCTTTGCAGAAAAACAGCCCCAAAGCATGATGTTTCCACCCCCATGCTTCACAGTAGGTATGGTGTTCTTTGGATGCAACTCAGCATTCTTTGTCCTCCAAACACGACGAGTTGAGTTTTTACCAAAAAGTTCTATTTTGGTTTCATCTGACCATATGACATTCTCCCAATCCTCTTCTGGATCATCCAAATGCACTCTAGCAAACTTCAGACGGGCCTGGACATGTACTGGCTTAAGCAGGGGGACACGTCTGGCACTGCAGGATTTGAGTCCCTGGCGGCGTAGTGTGTTACTGATGGTAGGCTTTGTTACTTTGGTCCCAGCTCTCTGCAGGTCATTCACTAGGTCCCCCCGTGTGGTTCTTGGATTTTTGCTCACCATTCTTGTGATCATTTTGACCCCACGGGGTGAGATCTTGCATGGAGCCCCAGATCGAGGGAGATTATCAGTGGTCTTGTATGTCTTCCATTTCCTAATAATTGCTCCCACAGTTGATTTCTTCAAACCAAGCTGCTTACCTATTGCAGATTCAGTCTTCCCAGCCTGGTGCAGGTCTACAATTTTGTTTCTGGTGTCCTTTGACAGCTCTTTGGTCTTGGCCATAGTGGAGTTTGAATCTCCGTCCCAGTCTCAAATCTCTGGAAGACTGAAACAGGTTTTCCTCAAGAATTTCCTTGTATTTAGCGCCATCCATCATTCCTTCAATTCTGACCAGTTTCCCAGTCCCTGCCGATGAAAACATCCCCACAGCATGATGCTGCCACCACCATGCTTCACTGTGGGGATGGTGTTCTCGGGGTGATGAGAGGTGTTAGATTTGCGCCAGACATAGCATTTTCCTTGATGGCCAAAAAGCTCAATTTTAGTCTCATCTGACCAGAGTACCTTCTTCCATATGTTTGGGGAGTTTCCCACATGCCTTTTGGCGAACACCAAACGTGCTTATTTCTTTCTTTAAGCAATGGCTTTTTCTGGCCACTCTTCCGTAAAGCCCAGCTCTGTGGAGTGTACGGCTTAAAGTGGTCCTATGGACAGATACTCCAATCTCCGCTGTGGAGCTTTGCAGCTCCTTCAGGGTTATCTTTGGTATTTTTTTTGCCTCTCTGATTAATGCCCTCCTTGCCTGGTCCGTGAGTTTTGGTGGGCGGCCCTCTCTTGGCAGGTTTGTTGTGGTGCCATATTCGTTCCATTTTTTTATAATGGATATAATGGTGCCCCCTTGGGATGTTCAAAGTTTTGGATATTTTTTCATAACCCAACCATGATCTGTACTTCTCCACAACTTTGTCCCTGACCTGTTTGGAGAGCTTCTTGGTCTTCATGGTGCCGCTTGCTTGGTGGTGCCCCTTGCTTAGTGGTGTTGCAGACTCTGGGGCCTTTCAGAACAGGTGTGTATATATACTGAGATCATGTGACAGGTCATGTGACACTTAGATTGCACACAGTTGGACTTTATTTAACTAATTATGTGACTTCTGAAGGTAATTGGTTGCACCAGATCTTATTTAGGGGCTTCATAGCAAAGGGGGTGAACATATATGCACGCACCACTTCTGTTATTTATTTTGTAGAAGTTATTTTTTTCATTTCACTTCACCAATTTTGACTATTTTGTGTATGTCCATTAAATGAAATCCAAATAAAAATCAATTTAAATTACAGGTTGTAATGCAACAAAATAGGAAAAACGGCAAGGGGTGTCACGTACGTTAAGAGACGGGTCGGACCAAGGTGCAGTGTGAAAGGCGTACATGTTTATTTAACTAATAAACACACGACACAGTAACCAAAATAACAAACTTAACCGTGACGGTCCAAAGGGCTAACACACAAGCCTAAACAGGAACACAACAAGATCCCACAACACTGGCAGGAAAACTGGCTGCCTAAGTATGATCCCCAATCAGAGACAACGAGCGACAGCTGCCTCTGATTGGGAACCACACCCGGCCAAACATAGAAATACAAACCTAGAATATTCACACCCTGACCAAACTAGCTAGAGTTCTATAGGCGAGGAGCAGGAACAGGCCGGGCCGGACTGGCGACGCGCACCACTGGCTTGGTGCGAGGAGCAGGAACAGGCCGGGCCGGACTGGCGACGCGCACCACCGGCTTGGTGCGAGGAGCAGGAACAGGCCGGGCCGGACTGGAAACACGCACCACTGGCTTGGTGCGAGGAGCAGGAACAAGCCGGGCCGGACTGGGAACACGCACCACTGGCTTGGTGCGAGGAGCAGGAATAGGCCGGGCCGGACTGGGAACACGCACCACTTGCTTGGTGCAGGGAGCAGGTTCGGGGCGTACCGGACTGGGAACCGGCGCTGGAGGTCTATGACTGTCTCCGTCCTTTACACTCTGCGCCCCGTCCTCCTCTAGTGAGGGCTCCTCCTTGAGCCCCCACGAGTGCAGTAGTTGGTGCTCCTCTCTGTCGCTCCCTGACCACCCTTTTAGCCCCCCCAAAAAAAATATTGGGGCTGTCTCTCCTTCTCCACCCTGATCCCTTTCAGGGCTTCCATCTGCCTTGCCAGATCCTCTCTTATCTCCCGCCAAGTCCATCCTCTCTGCTCCTCCTGGGCACGCTGCTTGGTCCATTGGTGGTGGGATCTTCTGTCACGTACGTTAAGAGACGGGTTGGACCAAGGTGCAGCGTGAAAGGCGTACATGTTTATTTAACTAATAAACACACGACACAATAACCAAAATAACAAACTTAACCGTGACGGTCCAAAGGGCTAACACACAAGCCTAAACAGGAACACAACAAGATCCCACAACACTGGCAGGAAAACTGGCTGCCTAAGTATGATCCCCAATCAGAGACAACGAGCGACAGCTGCCTCTGATTGGGAACCACACCCGGCCAAACATAGAAATACATACCTAGAATATTCACACCCTGACCAAACTAGCCTAGAGTTCTATAGGCCAGGGCGTGACAAGGGGGATGAATACTTTTGCAAGGCGCTGTAGATTTCTCAATTTCTTTCTTAGGTTTTTGCAAGTTTACACCTTCACTATTACAGTGAAACGTTTTGTCCAGGAAGTTGTCTAAAAGGGATTGAATTTGTTGTTGCCTAATAGTTTTTTGTTAGGTTTCTACACTACTTTCCTTCCATCTTTAGCATGTCTTAATATTATTCAGTTCCTTTGGCTTTGATGCCTCTTTATTGAGTGTTGCTCTGTTCAAGTAGACTGTGATTTTGTTGTAGTCTGATAGGGGTGTCAGTGGGCTGACTGTGAATGCTCTGAGAGACTGGGTTGAGGTCAGTGATAAAATAGTCTACAGTACTACTTCCAAGAGATGAGCTATAGGTGTACCTACCATAGGAGTCCCCTCCAAGCCTGCTGCCAAGAGATGAGCTATAGGTGTACCTACCATAGGAGTCCCCTCCAAGCCTGCTGCCAAGAGATGAGCTATAGGTGTACCTACCATAGGAGTCCCCTCCAAGCCTGCTGCCAAGAGATGAGCTATAGGTGTACCTACCATAGGAGTCCCCTCCAAGCCTGCTGCCAAGAGATGAGCTACAGGTGTACCTCCCTCCAGGTAGGTGTTTGTCCCCCTGTGTGTTGAGGCTGTCAGGTTCTTGTCCAGTTCTGGCATTTAGGTCGTCATAGACTAGTACATGTCCCTGGGTTTGGAAATGATTGATCTCCCCCTCAAGGATGGAGAAGCTGTCTTTATTACAGTATGGGGATTCTAGTGGGGGGATATAGGTAGCACACAGGACATATTTCTCTGTTGAGATCATATCCTTTTTAATTTCTAGCCAAATGTAAAATGTTCCTGTTTTGATTAATTTAATAGAGTGAGTTAGGTCTGCTCTATACCAAATTAGCACACCCCCTGAGTCCCTTCCCTGTTTCACACCTGGTAGTTTGGTGGATGGGACTACCAGCTCTCTGTAACCTAGAGGGCAACCAGTGGGTCCGTCTCCTCTATACCATGTTTCTTGAAGGATGACAATGTCTGTATTTCCATTTTGATCAAGTCTGGGTTCCTGCTCTTTAGGCCAAGGGCAGATGACCTCAGGCCTTGTATATTCCTTGTATATTCTCTCTCATTCTTAGTCTCTTTGTCTCTCTCTCTCAATCCTTCTTTCTCTCTCTCTCCTCTCTGTCCTCTCTCTCGCTCTTTCTCTCTCTCTCGCTCACTATCTCCTGCTCACACATTTGTTTTTCTCTCTATCACACACACGTTCTCTTTAGGCCAGCTGTTTACCAAGAGACATTCTGTTTACTTTGTGGATTCAGTCTGAGAGAGATATTCTGAGAGCAGTGAACGTGTGGCTGTGACCGCCCTGTCATCACTGTTTGATATATTTTACTGCAGATAAAAACCGAGTCAACCTGAAGTGTGGGTGTCCGTGTGTCTTTCTTCTGGAGGGATATGTGAAGTTGGTTACAAAATTGGCAAGAAACATTCTGTTTACCAAAATACATTCTGTTTACCAAGAGACATTCTGTTTACCAAGAAACATTCTGTTTACCAAGAGACATTCTTTTGACATTACTATGTAACAACATGTTAATAACATTTTATTAGAGTAATTACAATGTTGCTACATATGGACATATAATAACTATGAAACCTTTTGATATAAATCTTTATTAATGAATACATATTAATCTCCAAGGAGTAGAATATAATGGAAAGCCTATGAGCAGAATGGGTTTGTAATAATTTATGCCAACGCTAACTATGTAGCATATGCTTTATGGTAGTTGGAGAACGATCATGAAAAGGAAATGCGCACTACAGCTTTAAATGAGAGCGTTTGTCGCTGTAGCTGTGCCAAGACCGAGATCTGCCTGCCATCAAATCCGCAAAGACTCGCAGGCTTCACTATCGCCTCCGTTGTGTTGACACAACAGAGCGGAAACAATTCATGCAGCCTACTTTATCGGCGAGCACGGACTAAGTTACATTTTAGTCACCGAGCACGAAGAGCCTGTGGCCTATTACTAATCGATCTAATCGTATTGTGCGTGATAGTTAAATGTTCCAACTTTACGCACGGATAATAGCCTAGGCAACATCAATCCACAGCAAGGCACTTGTTGATTTGAATAGACTTCCTCACAGCCGTCCGCTGCTTGGGAGTACTACTTTGCTTTTTTGGGAGACCTGCGGCTACAGATGGATCCTTCGGGAGGTTGTCATTAGTTTACCCAGGTCGTGTGTTACAGAGACGACTACAGAAGGCGATGATCCTCGGCTTTTAAGAGGTGGACCGCCCGGCAGCGTCCTCAACATCATCACTATCTGCTACCGGGGGAGGGGGCATGGGCAACCAGGTGGATAAAATTAAACTGTCACATCTAAGTTACGCAGAAGTTCCCACAGTGGACCCCAACGGACTGGACACTGAGGAGGGTCCTCGAATCGGAGTGTCTTATATTTTCTCAACCGATGACGAGGAACAGGAGGGCGAAAACAGTAACGTAGATGGAGCGGATAAAGAGCACCACACTGGAACGGAACAGAAACACTACGACAAGCGAAACGAGGTGGAGTGCGCGGTTTACCACCGGGAGGAATGTATTTACGAGAAGAGCGTCAAGACCGCGGACATGGAAATATATTCTCCCGAGAATTTATTAAACAAATGCAAGGCAGGTGACCTGGTGGAGTTCGTAACAACGGGGCAGTACCCACACTGGGCGGTGTATGTTGGGGACTTCCAGGTGGTGCACCTGCACAGAGCGGAGGTAAAGAACAGCTTCCTGACAGACGCCAGCCAGGGAAGGAGATGTAGGATAGTCAACGAGCTGTATAAATTCAAAGCCCTCAGCGCCGAGATGGTGGTTCAGAACGCCATGGAACAGGTTGGCGCTAAAGACAGAGAGTTGAGCTGGAGAAATTCAGAGTGCTTTGCCGCTTGGTGCAGGTTTGGCAAACGGGAGTTCAAAATGGGTGGGGAGATCCGGATAGGAAAACAGCCATACAGGTTAAAGATCCTGATGTCAGATAAACAGTCTCAAATGCTGGAGTTTCAGTGTTTAGAGGACTTGATCATGGAGAAGAGGAGACACGACCAGGTGGGAAGGACATCAGTGGTCCAGGAGCTGGCCAATCATTTGAACAGTGTGGAAGAGATCAAAAGTGATCCACTCAGTGATTCAATAACTGCACAGGTTGCTCAGTGATCTGATGGATTTAAGATGATGATGTCCCTTTCCTATCCAATCACAGACCACTATCTAAGTGGAGTTCCAAACACACGTTTTGATGAATAGAATCAAAATCGCACATTCATGTCTGTGTTTTTTGATTGATGGAAGAAAAATAGTCTCAAAGGAGCAGAATATGATTTGTTCATGTTGATGTTTCATAATGATTTATATGATAATATACTGTACATGTTTATATGTCTCACCCAGGAAACGATCCTACATACATACCTCTAGCCCTGAGGTTATGTCATTCTGATGAAAACATGTTGTAGCGTATTGGTTGATCAATCATCTAGCTTATTGTACCGTACCAATAATTTGAGTCAAGTAAATGATCATTACATCTTTGCAATCGAACTGGCTTTTATTCCTTGCTGTCTACAGGTGCTGTTTCCTCTGACACTATCTCTAGGCCAAAATGGATGCTTCCCAAATGGGACCCTATTCCCCTTAGTGCACTACATCTGGCCAGGGCCTAGGGCTCAAAGGTAGTGCACTATGAAGGGGATACGGTGACATTTGGGACATAGCCATAGTCGTTTCATCATTCATGCTCACTTATTTTCTGTTTCCACCTGCTTTACAGTCAGCCTCATATCTCAGAGTACTAGCCTGTTTCCACCTGCTTTACAGTCAGCCTCATATCTCAGAGTACTAGCCTGTTTCCACCTGCTTTACAGTCAGCCTCATATCTCAGAGTACTAGCCTGTTTCCACCTGCTTTACAGTCAGCCTCATATCTCAGAGTACTAGCCTGTTTCCACCTGCTTTACAGTCAGCCTCATATCTCAGAGTACTAGCCTGTTTCCACCTGCTTTACAGTCAGCCTCATATCTCAGAGTACTAGCCTGTTTCCACCTGCTTCACAGTCAGCCTCAGTACTAGCCTGTTTCCACCTGCTTTACAGTCAGCCTCAGTACTAGCCTGTTTCCACCTGCTTCACAGTCAGCCTCAGTACTAGCCTGTTTCCACCTGCTTTACAGTCAGCCTCATATCTCAGAGTACTAGCCTGTTTCCACCTGCTTTACAGTCAGCCTCATATCTCAGAGTACTAGCCTGTTTCCACCTGCTTTACAGTCAGCCTCATATCTCAGAGTACTAGCCTGTTTCCACCTGCTTTACAGTCAGCCTCATATCTCAGAGTACTAGCCTGTTTCCACCTGCTTTACAGTCAGCCTCATATCTCAGAGTACTAGCCTGTTTCCACCTGCTTTACAGTCAGCCTCATATCTCAGAGTACTAGCCTGTTTCCACCTGCTTTACAGTCAGCCTCATATCTCAGAGTACTAGCCTGTTTCCACCTGCTTTACAGTCAGCCTCATATCTCAGAGTACTAGCCTGTTTCCACCTGCTTTACAGTCAGCCTCATATCTCAGAGTACTAGCCTGTTTCCACCTGCTTTACAGTCAGCCTCATATCTCAGAGTACTAGCCTGTTTCCACCTGCTTCACAGTCAGCCTCAGTACTAGCCTGTTTCCACCTGCTTTACAGTCAGCCTCATATCTCAGAGTACTAGCCTGTTTCCACCTGCTTTACAGTCAGCCTCATATCTCAGAGTACTAGCCTGTTTCCACCTGCTTTACAGTCAGCCTCATATCTCAGAGTACTAGCCTGTTTCCACCTGCTTTACAGTCAGCCTCATATCTCAGAGTACTAGCCTGTTTCCACCTGCTTTACAGTCAGCCTCATATCTCAGAGTACTAGCCTGTTTCCACCTGCTTCACAGTCAGCCTCAGTACTAGCCTGTTTCCACCTGCTTTACAGTCAGCCTCATATCTCAGAGTACTAGCCTGTTTCCACCTGCTTTACAGTCAGCCTCATATCTCAGAGTACTAGCCTGTTTCCACCTGCTTTACAGTCAGCCTCATATCTCAGAGTACTAGCCTGTTTCCACCTGCTTTACAGTCAGCCTCAGTACTAGCCTGTTTCCACCTGCTTTACAGTCAGCCTCAGTACTAGCCTGTTTCCACCTGCTTCACAGTCAGCCTCATATCTTATCATACCTTTACAGTCTAAAGCAGTTGAAACAGTTTGAAGGTGGTAAAGGAAGTGAAACAGTGAGTTCTTCACACCAAGACGGCCTGGTCCTTTTCTTGTGACCCCATGATGTTAGTATCCCCTAGGTACTGATCTAGGATCAGCTTCCCCTCCCCCCATCCTAACCTTGATCATTAGTGGGGGGGGGGGGGGCAACTCCACCGAGAGGTCCCTTTAGTGTTAGTAGAGAGGATGAGGATGCATGGATTCATTCACTGAGTGTAGTGGTGGTTATTCAGGGTCCATTTAGTGTCAGTAGAGAGGATGAGGATGCATGGATTCATTCACTGAGTGTTGTGGTGGTTATTCAGGGTTTCTGTAGTTGGGGGAGAGAGCATATGATGTGTAGCAAATAGCAGAAATGTGTATTTATTTTCAGTTGGTGCACATTGTGCCAGCCAGTCAGTCAGTGTTATATGGATGGTTATATCTGTCTTTACTGTCAGCTGCTAAACAGTATGTGGAGGCTTCTCAGGGATTGACCTGAAGGGTTGCCCTATTGCCTGGGGCAGGTGAACTGAGAAGTCGGAAAGTTGAGCCTGCTCTGAGGTCCCAGCTAATAAAAAATACAAATAAACTGCAAAGGATTCCTGCAGGCCTAACCTAAAACGGATCTTTCTGATCTTTCATTTTTAAGTCATAGACAAACAATTTATAGAATGTTGGTATCTGGGCAAGTTGAGCCTTCTCTGTGGTTTCCCCATTAGGAATTACAGTAGCCTAAAATAGTGGCTACACACACGCAGTTTCTTTAGCTGCTATTTACATTAAAGTATTAATCTGCTATTTAGAACGTTTTAATAAAAAATGACACAACAACTAATGTGAAGAGGAAAAAAGTAGTTGTCTTAAATGTAGCCCCTATTTACTGCTGAACTCAGTGGGGGCTTAAATGTAGCCCCTATTTACTGTTGAACTCAGTGGGGGCTTAAATGTAGCCCCTATTTACTGTTGAACTCAGTGGGGGCTTAAATGTAGCCCCTATTTACTGCTGAACTCAGTGGGGGCTTAAATGTAGCCCCTATTTACTGCTGAACTCAGTGGGGGCTTAAATGTAGCCCCTATTTACTGTTGAACTCAGTGGGGGCTTAAATGTAGCCCCTATTTACTGCTGAACTCAGTGGGGTCTTAAATGTAGCCCCTATTTACTGTTGAACTCAGTGGGGGCTTAAATGTAGCCCCTATTTACTGCTGAACTCAGTGGGGGCTTAAATGTAGCCCCTATTTACTGTTGAACTCAGTGGGGGCTTAAATGTAGCCCCTATTTACTGTTGAACTCAGTGGGGGCTTAAATGTAGCCCCTATTTACTGCTGAACTCAGTGGGGGCTTAAATGTAGCCCCTATTTACTGCTGAACTCAGTGGGGTCTTAAATGTAGCCCCTATTTACTGCTGAACTCAGTGGGGGCTTAAATGTAGCCCCTATTTACTGTTGAACTCAGTGGGGGCTTAAATGTAGCCCCTATTTACTGCTGAACTCAGTGGGGGCTTAAATGTAGCCCCTATTTACTGCTGAACTCAGTGGGGGCTTAAATGTAGCCCCTATTTACTGCTGAACTCAGTGGGGGCTTAAATGTAGCCCCTATTTACTGTTGAACTCAGTGGGGGCTTAAATGTAGCCCCTATTTACTGCTGAACTCAGTGGGGGCTTAAATGTAGCCCCTATTTACTGCTGAACTCAGTGGGGGATTAAATGTAGCCCCTATTTACTGCTGAACTCAGTGGGGGCTTAAATGTAGCCCCTATTTACTGTTGAACTCAGTGGGGGCTTAAATGTAGCCCCTATTTACTGCTGAACTCAGTGGGGGCTTAAATGTAGCCCCTATTTACTGCTGAACTCAGTGGGGGCTTAAATGTAGCCCCTATTTACTGCTGAACTCAGTGGGGGCTTAAATGTAGCCCCTATTTACTGCTGAACTCAGTGGGGGCTTAAATGTAGCCCCTATTTACTGCTGAACTCAGTGGGGGCTTAAATGTAGCCCCTATTTACTGCTGAACTCAGTGGGGGCTTAAATGTAGCCCCTATTTACTGCTGAACTCAGTGGGGGCTTAAATGTAGCCCCTATTTACTGCTGAACTCAGTGGGGGCTTAAATGTAGCCCCTATTTACTGTTGAACTCAGTGGGGGCTTAAATGTAGCCCCTATTTACTGCTGAACTCAGTGGGGGCTTAAATGTAGCCCCTATTTACTGCTGAACTCAGTGGGGGCTTAAATGTAGCCCCTATTTACTGCTGAACTCAGTGGGGGCTTAAATGTAGCCCCTATTTACTGCTGAACTCAGTGGGGGCTTAAATGTAGCCCCTATTTACTGTTGAACTCAGTGGGGTCTTAAATGTAGCCCCTATTTACTGCTGAACTCAGTGGGGGCTTAAATGTAGCCCCTATTTACTGTTGAACTCAGTGGGGGCTTAAATGTAGCCCCTATTTACTGTTGAACTCAGTGGGGGCTTAAATGTAGCCCCTATTTACTGCTGAACTCAGTGGGGGCTTAAATGTAGCCCCTATTTACTGCTGAACTCAGTGGGGGCTTAAATGTAGCCCCTATTTACTGTTGAACTCAGTGGGGGCTTAAATGTAGCCCCTATTTACTGCTGAACTCAGTGGGGGCTTAAATGTAGCCCCTATTTACTGCTGAACTCAGTGGGGGCTTAAATGTAGCCCCTATTTACTGCTGAACTCAGTGGGGGCTTAAATGTAGCCCCTATTTACTGCTGAACTCAGTGGGGGCTTAAATGTAGCCCCTATTTACTGTTGAACTCAGTGGGGGCTTAAATGTAGCCCCTATTTACTGCTGAACTCAGTGGGGGCTTAAATGTAGCCCCTATTTACTGTTGAACTCAGTGGGGGCTTAAATGTAGCCCCTATTTACTGTTGAACTCAGTGGGGGCTTAAATGTAGCCCCTATTTACTGCTGAACTCAGTGGGGGCTTAAATGTAGCCCCTATTTACTGCTGAACTCAGTGGGGGCTTAAATGTAGCCCCTATTTACTGCTGAACTCAGTGGGGGCTTAAATGTAGCCCCTATTTACTGCTGAACTCAGTGGGGGCTTAAATGTAGCCCCTATTTACTGCTGAACTCAGTGGGGGCTTAAATGTAGCCCCTATTTACTGCTGAACTCAGTGGGGGCTTAAATGTAGCCCCTATTTACTGCTGAACTCAGTGGGGGCTTAAATGTAGCCCCTATTTACTGTTGAACTCAGTGGGGGCTTAAATGTAGCCCCTATTTACTGCTGAACTCAGTGGGGGCTTAAATGTAGCCCCTATTTACTGCTGAACTCAGTGGGGGCTTAAATGTAGCCCCTATTTACTGTTGAACTCAGTGGGGGCTTAAATGTAGCCCCTATTTACTGCTGAACTCAGTGGGGGCTTAAATGTAGCCCCTATTTACTGCTGAACTCAGTGGGGGCTTAAATGTAGCCCCTATTTATTGCTGAACTCAGTGGGGTCTTAAATGTAGCCCCTATTTACTGCTGAACTCAGTGATGGCTTAAATGTAGCCCCTATTTACTGCTGAACTCAGTGGGGGCTTAAATGTAGCCCCTATTTACTGTTGAACTCAGTGGGGGCTTAAATGTAGCCCCTATTTACTGCTGAACTCAGTGGGGGCTTAAATGTAGCCCCTATTTACTGCTGAACTCAGTGGGGGCTTAAATGTAGCCCCTATTTACTGCTGAACTCAGTGGGGGCTTAAATGTAGCCCCTATTTACTGCTGAACTCAGTGGGGGCTTAAATGTAGCCCCTATTTACTGTTGAACTCAGTGGGGGCTTAAATGTAGCCGCTATTTACTGCTGAACTCAGTGGGGGCTTAAATGTAGCCCCTATTTACTGCTGAACTCAGTGGGGGCTTAAATGTAGCCCCTATTTACTGCTGAACTCAGTGGGGGCTTAAATGTAGCCCCTATTTACTGCTGAACTCAGTGGGGGCTTAAATGTAGCCCCTATTTACTGTTGAACTCAGTGGGGGCTTAAATGTAGCCGCTATTTACTGCTGAACTCAGTGGGGGCTTAAATGTAGCCCCTATTTACTGCTGAACTCAGTGGGGGCTTAAATGTAGCCCCTATTTACTGTTGAACTCAGTGGGGGCTTAAATGTAGCCCCTATTTACTGCTGAACTCAGTGGGGGCTTAAATGTAGCCCCTATTTACTGCTGAACTCAGTGGGGGCTTAAATGTAGCCCCTATTTATTGCTGAACTCAGTGGGGTCTTAAATGTAGCCCCTATTTACTGCTGAACTCAGTGATGGCTTAAATGTAGCCCCTATTTACTGCTGAACTCAGTGGGGGCTTAAATGTAGCCCCTATTTACTGCTGAACTCAGTGGGGGCTTAAATGTAGCCCCTATTTACTGTTGAACTCAGTGGGGGCTTAAATGTAGCCCCTATTTACTGCTGAACTCAGTGGGGGCTTAAATGTAGCCCCTATTTACTGCTGAACTCAGTGGGGGCTTAAATGTAGCCCCTATTTACTGTTGAACTCAGTGGGGGCTTAAATGTAGCCCCTATTTACTGCTGAACTCAGTGGGGGCTTAAATGTAGCCCCTATTTACTGCTGAACTCAGTGGGGTCTTAAATGTAGCCCCTATTTACTGCTGAACTCAGTGGGGGCTTAAATGTAGCCCCTATTTACTGTTGAACTCAGTGGGGGCTTAAATGTAGCCCCTATTTACTGTTGAACTCAGTGGGGGCTTAAATGTAGCCCCTATTTACTGCTGAACTCAGTGGGGGCTTAAATGTAGCCCCTATTTACTGCTGAACTCAGTGGGGGCTTAAATGTAGCCCCTATTTACTGTTGAACTCAGTGGGGGCTTAAATGTAGCCCCTATTTACTGCTGAACTCAGTGGGGGCTTAAATGTAGCCCCTATTTACTGCTGAACTCAGTGGGGGCTTAAATGTAGCCCCTATTTACTGCTGAACTCAGTGGGGGCTTAAATGTAGCCCCTATTTACTGCTGAACTCAGTGGGGGCTTAAATGTAGCCCCTATTTACTGTTGAACTCAGTGGGGGCTTAAATGTAGCCCCTATTTACTGCTGAACTCAGTGGGGGCTTAAATGTAGCCCCTATTTACTGTTGAACTCAGTGGGGGCTTAAATGTAGCCCCTATTTACTGTTGAACTCAGTGGGGGCTTAAATGTAGCCCCTATTTACTGCTGAACTCAGTGGGGGCTTAAATGTAGCCCCTATTTACTGCTGAACTCAGTGGGGGCTTAAATGTAGCCCCTATTTACTGCTGAACTCAGTGGGGGCTTAAATGTAGCCCCTATTTACTGCTGAACTCAGTGGGGGCTTAAATGTAGCCCCTATTTACTGCTGAACTCAGTGGGGGCTTAAATGTAGCCCCTATTTACTGCTGAACTCAGTGGGGGCTTAAATGTAGCCCCTATTTACTGCTGAACTCAGTGGGGGCTTAAATGTAGCCCCTATTTACTGTTGAACTCAGTGGGGGCTTAAATGTAGCCCCTATTTACTGCTGAACTCAGTGGGGGCTTAAATGTAGCCCCTATTTACTGCTGAACTCAGTGGGGGCTTAAATGTAGCCCCTATTTACTGTTGAACTCAGTGGGGGCTTAAATGTAGCCCCTATTTACTGCTGAACTCAGTGGGGGCTTAAATGTAGCCCCTATTTACTGCTGAACTCAGTGGGGGCTTAAATGTAGCCCCTATTTATTGCTGAACTCAGTGGGGTCTTAAATGTAGCCCCTATTTACTGCTGAACTCAGTGATGGCTTAAATGTAGCCCCTATTTACTGCTGAACTCAGTGGGGGCTTAAATGTAGCCCCTATTTACTGTTGAACTCAGTGGGGGCTTAAATGTAGCCCCTATTTACTGCTGAACTCAGTGGGGGCTTAAATGTAGCCCCTATTTACTGCTGAACTCAGTGGGGGCTTAAATGTAGCCCCTATTTACTGCTGAACTCAGTGGGGGCTTAAATGTAGCCCCTATTTACTGCTGAACTCAGTGGGGGCTTAAATGTAGCCCCTATTTACTGTTGAACTCAGTGGGGGCTTAAATGTAGCCGCTATTTACTGCTGAACTCAGTGGGGGCTTAAATGTAGCCCCTATTTACTGCTGAACTCAGTGGGGGCTTAAATGTAGCCCCTATTTACTGCTGAACTCAGTGGGGGCTTAAATGTAGCCCCTATTTACTGCTGAACTCAGTGGGGGCTTAAATGTAGCCCCTATTTACTGTTGAACTCAGTGGGGGCTTAAATGTAGCCGCTATTTACTGCTGAACTCAGTGGGGGCTTAAATGTAGCCCCTATTTACTGCTGAACTCAGTGGGGGCTTAAATGTAGCCCCTATTTACTGTTGAACTCAGTGGGGGCTTAAATGTAGCCCCTATTTACTGCTGAACTCAGTGGGGGCTTAAATGTAGCCCCTATTTACTGCTGAACTCAGTGGGGGCTTAAATGTAGCCCCTATTTATTGCTGAACTCAGTGGGGTCTTAAATGTAGCCCCTATTTACTGCTGAACTCAGTGATGGCTTAAATGTAGCCCCTATTTACTGCTGAACTCAGTGGGGGCTTAAATGTAGCCCCTATTTACTGCTGAACTCAGTGGGGGCTTAAATGTAGCCCCTATTTACTGTTGAACTCAGTGGGGGCTTAAATGTAGCCCCTATTTACTGCTGAACTCAGTGGGGGCTTAAATGTAGCCCCTATTTACTGCTGAACTCAGTGGGGGCTTAAATGTAGCCCCTATTTACTGTTGAACTCAGTGGGGGCTTAAATGTAGCCCCTATTTACTGCTGAACTCAGTGGGGGCTTAAATGTAGCCCCTATTTACTGCTGAACTCAGTGGGGTCTTAAATGTAGCCCCTATTTACTGCTGAACTCAGTGGGGGCTTAAATGTAGCCCCTATTTACTGCTGAACTCAGTGGGGGCTTAAATGTAGCCCCTATTTACTGTTGAACTCAGTGGGGTCTTAAATGTAGCCCCTATTTACTGCTGAACTCAGTGGGGGCTTAAATGTAGCCCCTATTTACTGTTGAACTCAGTGGGGGCTTAAATGTAGCCCCTATTTACTGTTGAACTCAGTGGGGGCTTAAATGTAGCCCCTATTTACTGCTGAACTCAGTGGGGGCTTAAATGTAGCCCCTATTTACTGCTGAACTCAGTGGGGGCTTAAATGTAGCCCCTATTTACTGTTGAACTCAGTGGGGGCTTAAATGTAGCCCCTATTTACTGCTGAACTCAGTGGGGGCTTAAATGTAGCCCCTATTTACTGCTGAACTCAGTGGGGGCTTAAATGTAGCCCCTATTTACTGCTGAACTCAGTGGGGGCTTAAATGTAGCCCCTATTTACTGCTGAACTCAGTGGGGGCTTAAATGTAGCCCCTATTTACTGTTGAACTCAGTGGGGGCTTAAATGTAGCCCCTATTTACTGCTGAACTCAGTGGGGGCTTAAATGTAGCCCCTATTTACTGTTGAACTCAGTGGGGGCTTAAATGTAGCCCCTATTTACTGTTGAACTCAGTGGGGGCTTAAATGTAGCCCCTATTTACTGCTGAACTCAGTGGGGGCTTAAATGTAGCCCCTATTTACTGCTGAACTCAGTGGGGGCTTAAATGTAGCCCCTATTTACTGCTGAACTCAGTGGGGGCTTAAATGTAGCCCCTATTTACTGCTGAACTCAGTGGGGGCTTAAATGTAGCCCCTATTTACTGCTGAACTCAGTGGGGGCTTAAATGTAGCCCCTATTTACTGCTGAACTCAGTGGGGGCTTAAATGTAGCCCCTATTTACTGCTGAACTCAGTGGGGGCTTAAATGTAGCCCCTATTTACTGTTGAACTCAGTGGGGGCTTAAATGTAGCCCCTATTTACTGCTGAACTCAGTGGGGGCTTAAATGTAGCCCCTATTTACTGCTGAACTCAGTGGGGGCTTAAATGTAGCCCCTATTTACTGTTGAACTCAGTGGGGGCTTAAATGTAGCCCCTATTTACTGCTGAACTCAGTGGGGGCTTAAATGTAGCCCCTATTTACTGCTGAACTCAGTGGGGGCTTAAATGTAGCCCCTATTTATTGCTGAACTCAGTGGGGTCTTAAATGTAGCCCCTATTTACTGCTGAACTCAGTGATGGCTTAAATGTAGCCCCTATTTACTGCTGAACTCAGTGGGGGCTTAAATGTAGCCCCTATTTACTGTTGAACTCAGTGGGGGCTTAAATGTAGCCCCTATTTACTGCTGAACTCAGTGGGGGCTTAAATGTAGCCCCTATTTACTGCTGAACTCAGTGGGGGCTTAAATGTAGCCCCTATTTACTGCTGAACTCAGTGGGGGCTTAAATGTAGCCCCTATTTACTGCTGAACTCAGTGGGGGCTTAAATGTAGCCCCTATTTACTGTTGAACTCAGTGGGGGCTTAAATGTAGCCGCTATTTACTGCTGAACTCAGTGGGGGCTTAAATGTAGCCCCTATTTACTGCTGAACTCAGTGGGGGCTTAAATGTAGCCCCTATTTACTGCTGAACTCAGTGGGGGCTTAAATGTAGCCCCTATTTACTGCTGAACTCAGTGGGGGCTTAAATGTAGCCCCTATTTACTGTTGAACTCAGTGGGGGCTTAAATGTAGCCGCTATTTACTGCTGAACTCAGTGGGGGCTTAAATGTAGCCCCTATTTACTGCTGAACTCAGTGGGGGCTTAAATGTAGCCCCTATTTACTGTTGAACTCAGTGGGGGCTTAAATGTAGCCCCTATTTACTGCTGAACTCAGTGGGGGCTTAAATGTAGCCCCTATTTACTGCTGAACTCAGTGGGGGCTTAAATGTAGCCCCTATTTATTGCTGAACTCAGTGGGGTCTTAAATGTAGCCCCTATTTACTGCTGAACTCAGTGATGGCTTAAATGTAGCCCCTATTTACTGCTGAACTCAGTGGGGGCTTAAATGTAGCCCCTATTTACTGCTGAACTCAGTGGGGGCTTAAATGTAGCCCCTATTTACTGTTGAACTCAGTGGGGGCTTAAATGTAGCCCCTATTTACTGCTGAACTCAGTGGGGGCTTAATTGTAGCCCCTATTTACTGCTGAACTCAGTGGGGGCTTAAATGTAGCCCCTATTTACTGTTGAACTCAGTGGGGGCTTAAATGTAGCCCCTATTTACTGCTGAACTCAGTGGGGGCTTAAATGTAGCCCCTATTTACTGCTGAACTCAGTGGGGGCTTAAATGTAGCCCCTATTTACTGCTGAACTCAGTGGGGGCTTAAATGTAGCCCCTATTTACTGCTGAACTCAGTGGGGGCTTAAATGTAGCCCCTATTTACTGTTGAACTCAGTGGGGGCTTAAATGTAGCCCCTATTTACTGCTGAACTCAGTGGGGGCTTAAATGTAGCCCCTATTTACTGCTGAACTCAGTGGGGGCTTAAATGTAGCCCCTATTTACTGCTGAACTCAGTGGGGGCTTAAATGTAGCCCCTATTTACTGCTGAACTCAGTGGGGGCTTAAATGTAGCCCCTATTTACTGCTGAACTCAGTGGGGGCTTAAATGTAGCCCCTATTTACTGCTGAACTCAGTGGGGGCTTAAATGTAGCCCCTATTTACTGTTGAACTCAGTGGGGGCTTAAATGTAGCCGCTATTTACTGCTGAACTCAGTGGGGGCTTAAATGTAGCCCCTATTTACTGCTGAACTCAGTGGGGGCTTAAATGTAGCCCCTATTTACTGTTGAACTCAGTGGGGGCTTAAATGTAGCCCCTATTTACTGCTGAACTCAGTGGGGGCTTAAATGTAGCCCCTATTTACTGCTGAACTCAGTGGGGGCTTAAATGTAGCCCCTATTTATTGCTGAACTCAGTGGGGTCTTAAATGTAGCCCCTATTTACTGCTGAACTCAGTGATGGCTTAAATGTAGCCCCTATTTACTGCTGAACTCAGTGGGGGCTTAAATGTAGCCCCTATTTACTGCTGAACTCAGTGGGGGCTTAAATGTAGCCCCTATTTACTGTTGAACTCAGTGGGGGCTTAAATGTAGCCCCTATTTACTGCTGAACTCAGTGGGGGCTTAAATGTAGCCCCTATTTACTGCTGAACTCAGTGGGGGCTTAAATGTAGCCCCTATTTACTGTTGAACTCAGTGGGGGCTTAAATGTAGCCCCTATTTACTGCTGAACTCAGTGGGGGCTTAAATGTAGCCCCTATTTACTGCTGAACTCAGTGGGGGCTTAAATGTAGCCCCTATTTACTGCTGAACTCAGTGGGGGCTTAAATGTAGCCCCTATTTACTGCTGAACTCAGTGGGGGCTTAAATGTAGCCCCTATTTACTGTTGAACTCAGTGGGGGCTTAAATGTAGCCCCTATTTACTGCTGAACTCAGTGGGGGCTTAAATGTAGCCCCTATTTACTGTTGAACTCAGTGGGGGCTTAAATGTAGCCCCTATTTACTGCTGAACTCAGTGGGGGCTTAAATGTAGCCCCTATTTACTGCTGAACTCAGTGGGGGCTTAAATGTAGCCCCTATTTACTGCTGAACTCAGTGGGGGCTTAAATGTAGCCCCTATTTACTGCTGAACTCAGTGGGGGCTTAAATGTAGCCCCTATTTACTGTTGAACTCAGTGGGGGCTTAAATGTAGCCCCTATTTACTGCTGAACTCAGTGGGGGCTTAAATGTAGCCCCTATTTACTGCTGAACTCAGTGGGGGCTTAAATGTAGCCCCTATTTACTGTTGAACTCAGTGGGGGCTTAAATGTAGCCCCCTATTTACTGCTGAACTCAGTGGGGGCTTAAATGTAGCCCCTATTTACTGCTGAACTCAGTGGGGGCTTTAAATGTAGCCCCTATTTACTGCTGAACTCAGTGGGGGTTAAATGTAGCCCCTATTTACTGTTGAACTCAGTGGGGGCTTAAATGTAGCCCCTATTTACTGCTGAACTCAGTGGGGGCTTAAATGTAGCCCCTATTTACTGCTGAACTCAGTGGGGGCTTAAATGTAGCCCCTATTTACTGCTGAACTCAGTGGGGGCTTAAATGTAGCCCCTATTTACTGCTGAACTCAGTGGGGGATTAAATGTAGCCCCTATTTACTGCTGAACTCAGTGGGGGCTTAAATGTAGCCCCTATTTACTGTTGAACTCAGTGGGGGCATAAATGTAGCCCCTATTTACTGCTGAACTCAGTGGGGGCTTAAATGTAGCCCCTATTTACTGCTGAACTCAGTGGGGGCTTAAATGTAGCCCCTATTTACTGCTGAACTCAGTGGGGGCTTAAATGTAGCCCCTATTTACTGCTGAACTCAGTGGGGGCTTAAATGTAGCCCCTATTTACTGCTGAACTCAGTGGGGGCTTAAATGTAGCCCCTATTTACTGCTGAACTCAGTGGGGGCTTAAATGTAAGCCCCTATTTACTGTTGAACTCAGTGGGGGCTTAAATGTAGCCCCTATTTACTGCTGAACTCAGTGGGGGCTTAAATGTAGCCCCTATTTACTGCTGAACTCAGTGGGGGCTTAAATGTAGCCCCTATTTACTGCTGAACTCAGTGGGGGCTTAAAATGTAGCCCCTATTTACTGCTGAACTCAGTGGGGGCTTAAATGTAGCCCCTATTTACTGTTGAACTCAGTGGGGGCTTAAATGTAGCCCCTATTTACTGCTGAACTCAGTGGGGGCTTAAATGTAGCCCCTATTTACTGCTGAACTCAGTGGGGGTCTTAAATGTAGCCCCTATTTACTGCTGAACTCAGTGGGGGCTTAAATGTAGCCCCTATTTACTGTTGAACTCAGTGGGGGCTTAAATGTAGCCCCTATTTACTGCTGAACTCAGTGGGGGCTTAAATGTAGCCCCTATTTACTGTTGAACTCAGTGGGGGCTTAAATGTAGCCCCTATTACTGCTGAACTCAGTGGGGGCTTAATGTAGCCCCTATTTACTGCTGAACTCAGTGGGGGCTTAAATGTAGCCCCATATTTACTGCTGAACTCAGTGGGGGCTTAAATGTAGCCCCTATTTACTGCTGAACTCAGTGGGGGCTTAAATGTAGCCCCTATTTACTGCTGAACTCAGTGGGGGCTTAAATGTAGCCCCTATTTACTGCTGAACTCAGTGGGGGCTTAAATGTAGCCCCTATTTACTGTTGAACTCAGTGGGGGCTTAAATGTAGCCCCTATTTACTGCTGAACTCAGTGGGGCTTAAATGTAGCCCCTATTTACTGCTGAACTCAGTGGGGCTTAAATGTAGCCCCTATTTACTGCTGAACTCATGGGGCTTAAATGTAGCCCCTATTTACTGTTGAACTCCAGTGGGGGCTTAAATGTAGCCCCTATTTACTGCTGAACTCAGTGGGGCTTAATGTAGCCCCTATTTACTGCTGAACTCAGTGGGGGCTTAAATGTAGCCCCTATTTACTGCTGAACTCAGTGGGGGCTTAAATGTAGCCCCTATTTACTGCTGAACTCAGTGGGGCTTAAATGTAGCCCCTATTTACTGCTGAACTCTATTACTTACTTACCTGGCTTGAACTCAGTGGGGGCTTAAATGTAGCCCCTATTTACTGCTGAATCCAGTGGGGCTTAAATGTAGCCCCTATTTACTGCTGAACTCAGTGGGTCTTAAATGTAGCCCCCTATTTACTGCTTGAACTCAGTGGGGCTTAAATGTAGCCCCTGCTTAAATGTAGCCCCTATTTACTGTTGAACTCAGTGGGGGCTTAAATGTAGCCCCTATTTACTGCTGAACTCAGTGGGGGCTTAAATGTAGCCCCTATTTACTGCTGAACTCAGTGGGGGCTTAAATGTAGCCCCTATTTACTGTTGAACTCAGTGGGGGCTTAAATGTAGCCCCTATTTACTGCTGAACTCAGTGGGGGCTTAAATGTAGCCCCTATTTACTGCTGAACTCAGTGGGGGCTTAAATGTAGCCCCTATTTACTGCTGAACTCAGTGGGGGCTTAAATGTAGCCCTATTTACTGCTGAACTCAGTGGGGGCTTAAATGTAGCCCCTATTTACTGTTGAACTCAGTGGGGGCTTAAATGTAGCCCCTATTTACTGCTGAACTCAGTGGGGGCTTAAATGTAGCCCCTATTTACTGTTGAACTCAGTGGGGGCTTAAATGTAGCCCCTATTTACTGTTGAACTCAGTGGGGGCTTAAATGTAGCCCCTATTTACTGCTGAACTCAGTGGGGGCTTAAATGTAGCCCCTATTTACTGCTGAACTCAGTGGGGGCTTAAATGTAGCCCCTATTTACTGCTGAACTCAGTGGGGGCTTAAATGTAGCCCCTATTTACTGCTGAACTCAGTGGGGGCTTAAATGTAGCCCCTATTTACTGCTGAACTCAGTGGGGGCTTAAATGTAGCCCCTATTTACTGCTGAACTCAGTGGGGGCTTAAATGTAGCCCCTATTTACTGCTGAACTCAGTGGGGGCTTAAATGTAGCCCCTATTTACTGTTGAACTCAGTGGGGGCTTAAATGTAGCCCCTATTTACTGCTGAACTCAGTGGGGGCTTAAATGTAGCCCCTATTTACTGCTGAACTCAGTGGGGGCTTAAATGTAGCCCCTATTTACTGTTGAACTCAGTGGGGGCTTAAATGTAGCCCCTATTTACTGCTGAACTCAGTGGGGGCTTAAATGTAGCCCCTATTTACTGCTGAACTCAGTGGGGGCTTAAATGTAGCCCCTATTTATTGCTGAACTCAGTGGGGGTCTTAAATGTAGCCCCTATTTACTGCTGAACTCAGTGATGGCTTAAATGTAGCCCCTATTTACTGCTGAACTCAGTGGGGGCTTAAATGTAGCCCCTATTTACTGTTGAACTCAGTGGGGGCTTAAATGTAGCCCCTATTTACTGCTGAACTCAGTGGGGGCTTAAATGTAGCCCCTATTTACTGCTGAACTCAGTGGGGGCTTAAATGTAGCCCCTATTTACTGCTGAACTCAGTGGGGGCTTAAATGTAGCCCCTATTTACTGCTGAACTCAGTGGGGGCTTAAATGTAGCCCCTATTTACTGTTGAACTCAGTGGGGGCTTAAATGTAGCCGCTATTTACTGCTGAACTCAGTGGGGGCTTAAATGTAGCCCCTATTTACTGCTGAACTCAGTGGGGGCTTAAATGTAGCCCCTATTTACTGCTGAACTCAGTGGGGGCTTAAATGTAGCCCCTATTTACTGCTGAACTCAGTGGGGGCTTAAATGTAGCCCCTATTTACTGTTGAACTCAGTGGGGGCTTAAATGTAGCCCGCTATTTACTGCTGAACTCAGTGGGGGCTTAAATGTAGCCCCTATTTACTGCTGAACTCAGTGGGGGCTTAAATGTAGCCCCTATTTACTGTTGAACTCAGTGGGGGCTTAAATGTAGCCCCTATTTACTGCTGAACTCAGTGGGGGCTTAAATGTAGCCCCTATTTACTGCTGAACTCAGTGGGGGCTTAAATGTAGCCCCTATTTACTGCTGAACTCAGTGGGGGCTTAAATGTAGCCCCTATTTACTGCTGAACTCAGTGGGGGCTTAAATGTAGCCCCTATTTACTGCTGAACTCAGTGGGGGCTTAAATGTAGCCCCTATTTACTGCTGAACTCAGTGGGGGCTTAAATGTAGCCCCTATTTACTGCTGAACTCAGTGGGGGCTTAAATGTAGCCCCTATTTACTGCTGAACTCAGTGGGGGCTTAAATGTAGCCCCTATTTACTGCTGAACTCAGTGGGGGCTTAAATGTAGCCCCTATTTACTGTTGAACTCAGTGGGGGCTTAAATGTAGCCCCTATTTACTGCTGAACTCAGTGGGGGCTTAAATGTAGCCCCTATTTACTGCTGAACTCAGTGGGGGCTTAAATGTAGCCCCTATTTACTGCTGAACTCAGTGGGGGCTTAAATGTAGCCCCTATTTACTGCTGAACTCAGTGGGGGCTTAAATGTAGCCCCTATTTACTGCTGAACTCAGTGGGGGCTTAAATGTAGCCCCTATTTACTGCTGAACTCAGTGGGGGCTTAAATGTAGCCCCTATTTACTGCTGAACTCAGTGGGGGCTTAAATGTAGCCCCTATTTACTGCTGAACTCAGTGGGGGCTTAAATGTAGCCCCTATTTACTGCTGAACTCAGTGGGGGCTTAAATGTAGCCCCTATTTACTGCTGAACTCAGTGGGGGCTTAAATGTAGCCCCTATTTACTGCTGAACTCAGTGGGGGCTTAAATGTAGCCCCTATTTACTGCTGAACTCAGTGGGGGCTTAAATGTAGCCCCTATTTACTGCTGAACTCAGTGGGGGCTTAAATGTAGCCCCTATTTACTGCTGAACTCAGTGGGGGCTTAAATGTAGCCCCTATTTACTGCTGAACTCAGTGGGGGCTTAAATGTAGCCCCTATTTACTGCTGAACTCAGTGGGGGCTTAAATGTAGCCCCTATTTACTGCTGAACTCAGTGGGGCTTAAATGTAGCCCCTATTTACTGCTGAACTCAGTGGGGGCTTAAATGTAGCCCCTATTTACTGCTGAACTCAGTGGGGGCTTAAATGTAGCCCCTATTTACTGCTGAACTCAGTGGGGGCTTAAATGTAGCCCCTATTTACTGCTGAACTCAGTGGGGGCTTAAATGTAGCCCCTATTTACTGCTGAACTCAGTGGGGGCTTAAATGTAGCCCCTATTTACTGCTGAACTCAGTGGGGGCTTAAATGTAGCCCCTATTTACTGCTGAACTCAGTGGGGGCTTAAATGTAGCCCCTATTTACTGCTGAACTCAGTGGGGGCTTAAATGTAGCCCCTATTTACTGCTGAACTCAGTGGGGGCTTAAATGTAGCCCCTATTTACTGCTGAACTCAGTGGGGGCTTAAATGTAGCCCCTATTTACTGCTGAACTCAGTGGGGGCTTAAATGTAGCCCCTATTTACTGCTGAACTCAGTGGGGGCTTAAATGTAGCCCCTATTTACTGCTGAACTCAGTGGGGGCTTAAATGTAGCCCCTATTTACTGTTGACTCAGTGGGGGCTTA
>NW_028165573.1:0-20992 GCF_964263955.1 Coregonus lavaretus | reverse complement strand
GAAGTCTCCCTCTACGCAAATGTGTATTAATGATAGCGGGGGAGGTTGATAATGAGGTGGCCAGACACCTATTCACAGTCGTGTAATGCAATGTAATGACAGATCACAGCCCACTATTCTCAGTGTAAGAAAGGACTGGTATTGGAGAGAATTTAGGGAGGGAGGGAGGGGAGGGACAGACTGGCACTGACCCTGTCCAGCCCTGAGGAGATAGCTCTATGAGAAAAATATGTAGAAAATACATATTTTTTTGGTTGAAAATACGTCTTTTTGGTTGAAATGACGTTGAAAATTATAGTATTTTCAACGTCTTGTGCTCACTGGGAAGGAACCAATAGCCTATATCTCTCTACTAATGTGGCAGAAGGATCTTTCTTTTTCCAATCAAATGCAATCGACACAGCTTATATAACAGTCATTTTAAATCAAAGAGAATCAAGCCGGCTTTAAATTGACAGAGGAATCGAGTTACGGTTAGATCAGTCAGAAGTAAAAAGAAGACTGTAGAGACAAATTGACACTCAAACTTCAAACTTCAGAACTTACAATTTATTTTTATTTTTTATCCACCAGTCTAAAAAACACAATGCCGGCCAGTAAAATGCTGAAGGGGACATTTATTCCCTCTGATATCTATGCAGGCAATCCCCCTGTCACCCCAAAATAGCTAAGGACCACATTCATCAAGACTATGGAGTGGATTGGTCGCTGAGCAGACGGTTAGACGGTTAGATGGCGAGCATCTATCTCTAGCCCGCCGACTCACCCAGGCTAAATTTGGAAGACAATGAAGGAAAATGAAGGATGGAGGTTATGTCTGAGTATTATATTAAGAGGGTTGGAGCTGCTTAGCTATGCCCTGGGTCGTATTAATCAAAGGAGAGGGGACAACGGATGTCGCGATGGAGGGGGAGGTCGTTTCTTTGGTAACACTTTATTTGGATAGTCCATCTGTAGATGCTCTACAAACTATTTCCAGACTATCAGTAACATGTCAACTGCATCTCTGTTGACTTTCAACAAGAAAGTGTCTGTAATCCATCTATTGATGTTCATTAGACTATCAGCATTATTCAGCATCATATCTGTAGCCTGTCAGTAGCATCTCCATCGTTGATCGACAGCTTGTGGGAGGGTTATTGAGTAAGATATGCTTGGTTGGTATTACTCATGCGCACGCACGTGCACGTAAGTACATATGCATGTATGTAAGCACATGCGCATCCACGCATGCACGCACACACACACACACACACGTGTAAAACATATAATGTTGATCACCTAAGGCATCTATTAATCTGTTATTGTTTTAGACATGAAAACAACAATTGCTATAGGTCACAGGAAACCACTGGTCTCAGCGCAAATGCATCTTTGGCAACACATCAGAACGCCACATATGACCCAGGGACAGCACACAGTTAGTCTCAATGTATATAGACATAGAAGTGTACAGAAAGCATATTTGAAAACACACTCGATTTTTGGTTGGTTGTTTAATATATTTCTTAAGTTTCTTCATTTAGCAGACGCTCTTATCCAGAATTTAGTATATACATTTCTCAAACTTTTTCTTACTGGTCCCCCATGGGAATCGGACCCACAACCCTGGTGTTGCAAGCGCTATGGTCTACCAACTGAGCCACATGGCTCCATCTCCAGCTCTAAAGCTGTACACTAACCATACAATCCAAGATGGTGTTTTTCTATTTGCTGCCTGGTATTAATATGTATGCTTACAGACACTAAAGTGTGTCCTAGAGGGGGATGTCATGTTTGTATGTATAGTATGTAGTTAGTGTGAAACAAAGCAAGATTTCAGGACAGAGACCAAACAAGGTCTGAATCCCAAATGGCACCCTATTCCCTTCATAGTGCACTACTTTTGTAGCAAATTTGTAGTGCACTATATAGGGAGTAGGGTGCCATTTGGGATGTAATCAAACACTACAAGGTCCTTTAGAGAAGGCAGCGAGGCGACATCCTCCTCGGAATATCTCAAAAGATATCCATCCACCCGGCTAACAGACTAACAGACATTACCAAAAGACGAGAAGCCTGGAGCAAGGCCAGAGATGACAGAGAACGCTATGGAAATACAGGGAGGGAGGAAGGGAGAGACGGGAATGATGCCTATCGAAAAAGTGAGAGGGGGAGAGAGAAGGGGAAAGAGAGTCATTACTGTACTTGGTTAACAAGTCAGAAAGAAAGAAAGAAAGAAAGAAAGAAAGAAAGAAAGAAAGAAAGAAAGAGAGAGAGAGAGCAGAGATAGAGAGATGAGCATAATACAGGGTGTGAAGTCCATTTGCACCCTTCTTCTTCTTCTTTAACTACAGATTAGTTCATAACTGACTGTCTAAAGCAGTATGATGTCCTCTATTCCTTAGATACAAAACCAATAACATCTGCTCTCAAAGAGTAGTTCAAAGAGCTTCCTTCATTTGACAGATATTTTTTAATGCTTTTATCTGCATCAGGGGATAATATTTTATTTACTCTAACCATTATTTGTCTTGGTTAGTCTCTCTTTTTCAAGAGAGATCTGAACCATACACAACACTAACGTTTCAGTATTTCAGTTTGTACAGTCCTGTAGATGCACTCTACTATTGTTTGGCACATCCACTGCTTTACAGTATAACAAAGTAGGATGTTAAATAATGATGTGAAGAGGTGACACAGATATACTCTATTAACCAGACTCCCCTGTCCTTTTGTATAATAACTGTAATAACGAGTGATGAATGACCTCCGGACGACATGACTAAGGGCCCACAGACCAGGAAGTCAAGATTTCATTAAGAGGTGTCCATGTCTAATGACACAGCGATAAGACAAAGCATCAATATTCATTCACAGTGTTACCTGATGCAACAAAGATAACACATCAGTAATTCTAACACAGCAAAGATGTTACAAAACATCTAGATGTAGAAAAGGGCGAACAACCACAACAAGCCAATATTCCTAACAAAGATGTTATAAAACACCAAGATCTTCTAAAAACAGCCCAGATCTTCTAAAAACAGCCCCGCTTTTCTCAGCATCCATATCTACAGCTAACACAGTGAGTCAGGAGCCTGAATAGCCTGAACGACACAGGTGTGGAGCCATGACTGCCACGTATGACGATGCTAATCCGGTTATCAAGAAACATGGCAAGAGACCACGGTCGTCGAGGGAAGGCTGTCTTCACAGGCTTAGCTTAGTTACCAGACGGGTCAATAGGTTAGGGACAGTGTGGATCAACTCCAGGAAGCATGATGGGCTACTCTGGCCTATCTGCTCTGGCCTGTCTGGGGCCTGCCTGTCTGTCTGTAGAGATAATATCTCTATGTTATATTATAGGATTCACAGTAACTGTCAGACTTTCAGTCAGAGGTTAGGGAACTAGGAACCAGTGAAGACATCCCTGAGAAGACTTGAGAGCTATGGGGCTCAGTAATGATTGTTAGAGACTATAGGAAACCAGTGGTGGGATCTAATATGACAGGTAATGGGGATGGGGGACCTTGGCTACAATCAATGTACTGAGGAGTGTATCACTGACTCGTTTTAGAAACAGATACTGTACATTATGTAACATCACTCACAGTCACAATGACGTGATGTGACAAACTTTGACTCGTCTTTTCAGCTTTTACTGCAACTAGAACCTCTACAACCATTGGCACTTGATCTGTGTTCCAAATGGCACCATATTCTTTATGTAGTGCACTACTTTGACCAGCGCCCATAGGGCTCTGGTTAAAAGTAGTGCACTATAGGGAATACGGTACCATTTGGGAGGCACACTTGGTCAATGGCACTACCCAAGCCATAGACTATTTTCTCTGCTGCCACACGGCAAGAGGTACCGGTGGATCAAGTCTGACACCAACAAGCTCTTGAACAGCTTCTATCCCCAAGCAATACAACTGATAAATACTGTAGATAACAAAATAGCTACAGGGCCCGAGTTTACCTTGTATCTTTATTGACCTTTTATTTCAGTATTCGCAATGTCTCTATGCACACTCACAGGGCCCTACACACTCACACACACTGTCACTCCAACACACACAAACACTCACTCCATCATTTTCTCACTCACACATAATATGCACTTACATTTATACTGACTCTACACACCCGTACACCCACTCACATGCAAGCTGCTACTACTCTTATATCCTTTTGCCTAGTCCCCTATCCCTTATACTGACTTTTTAAATATTTCCTGTATATAGTATGCTTACTTACTTACTTACTTGTGTATTTCATATTTCCTATTCTTATTTCTCGTTTTTCTTTTCTTCTAGTAATACATTGTTATTGATTATTGCATTGTTGGGTTTTGAGTTTGCAAGAAAGGCATTTCAATTTACTTGTGCATGTGACATTAAAACTTGAAACTATTACTATTGTTCTCATTCATTTCAAACACTATTTAACTTGGGCTATTACTGACTGTTAGCATACCAACTGTTGGCTATTACTGACTGTTAGCATACCAACTGTTGGCTATTACTGACTGTTAGCATACCAATTGTTGGCTATTACTGACTGTTAGCATACCAATTGTTGGCTATTACTGACTGTTAGCATACCAACTGTTGGCTATTAATGACTGTTAGCATACCAACTGTTGGCTATTACTGATTGTTAGCATACCAACTGTTGGCTATTACTGATTGTTAGCATACCAACTGTTGGCTATTACTGATTGTTAGCATACCAACTGTTGGCTATTACTGATTGTTAGCATACCAACTGTTGGCTATTACTGATTGTTAGCATAGCAACTGTTGGCTATTACTGATTGTTAGCATAGCAACTGTTGGCTATTACTGATTGTTAGCATAGCAACTGATGTCTCCCCTTTCTCTTTGCCCTCATGTGTACCGACACTTTCTCACCATCTCTGCAGCTGTTCCATCTGTTTGTTGGTATACCGTGGGCAAACTCATTCACCCTAATAGAATACACCCACACATGCACGCTAGCACACACACAACACACCCCCTCTGTCGTGCTACTCCTGTGAACAGCTCTCTAATTACGAGGGGTGTGAGAAGTACAAATCAGCACATTTTCACCCGCAATTGGTGTAAATTGAATTTTTATATTGAACTGTGTGGGAGATAATAAAAAGCGATCACAATACACCAAACCCTCAAAGCGACTACTGTACAAATGTTCTTTCATTACTTAATAATATTGTGTGGGGGACTAATAAACTTGGCCCTTTTCATTCTCCCATGCACGCGTGCACGTACGTGCACACACACAATCACACACACACATGCATGCTCAAACACGTGTGCATGCTCACACACACACACACACACACACACACACACACACACACACACACACACACACACACACACACACACACACACACACACACACACACACACAATTAATTCTCTCCCATTACATGTTTTTCCTGTTCTAAAGGAGGAGAATTATACCATGGATCTCAACCTCAACCTCAACTGCAACAAGCTTTAATATTATTAAGTAACAAATAATGAAAAACACATTCCTGTTCATCCCTGGCTATGTTACATCATATGTCTGACTCCTGGATAGACACGAGATAAAAATATTGCCACAAGAAAAAATGCTACACAATACTGAGAAATGCATGAGTGGGGCCCAACTAAAAGTCATTCAAGAAAAACCTAAAGTTAGAAGATGGCCGTGGGCTGTAGGTATGGGAGATATAGGTAAAGTTTAGTTAACACCCTTGAGTAACTGCCAAACATATTTATCTCAGAGCTACCTGCATTCCTTTCCGCTACCAATTATCGTCAACAGTACCCTTCGCAAATCAGATGAGGAGCGCTGCCTTTGTTGACTGTTTGGCAAGTTGTTTCAACCTATTGTCTCAACGTCATTGGCTACATCAACAAGATGCTAATGTTTTCAGGGCTTCATTCAATGCTGCGTCAAAGGGACTGAGCTGGGTTGAGGAGTATGTAGTCTCAAAGCTAGATGGATGGGAAACTAACTCCTGCTTGACAGTATGGTATTGATCTCAAAGATTCTCAGAGTTTCTGACAGAGCCCTCCTCACAACACATGATGACAGACCCATGAAAACAGATACACCTGGTTGTTGTTGCTTTTAACTCATGGGAAAATAAGTGCAGTAGGGTTCTATGGAAATTGCACAATTGTGGTGTTTGTGTGTGTGTTGTGTGTATGTGTGTTTGTGATTGTATTAGTATGAGTGAGATTGCTGCTGTCTCTCTGGCAAACAGATGCAACAATACTAAAGTTCCCTGTTCAATGCTATAAGAGTGGAGTGGTTGAGAGCGGATAGGTTTGAGAGGGTGTTTGAGATTTACGGGGCATCACAAGGTAGCTAGTTTTTAATGAGGGAGAGCAATTCAGGACGACGCAGAGTGTCACGGTAAGAGAGCTCTCAAGTTGCTGTGCTTTGAGAAAGCATTACAGGTGTCACTCATACAGGCACACAGACATCCATACTGGAGATAGAACACAGACCTTCAGTAAGTAGGAGTTAATTATTTTCTTATTTTCGTTGCAATAGTAGGTACGATTACAGGATTCAAGGGGGAAATATTGAGGTTTTTTTTTGATGATTGACAATACAGAAAATGTCATATTCTTTAAAAGAGACAGAAATTATATTATATTATTTCAGACTTTTGTGGTTAGCAGCATATTTATTTTCCTAATAACTACATTTTTCTAAATGGGGGGCATTATGGGTCAAGGAGATAAAACACTCATAAATATAGGAGCCGCTTGGCTGTTTTTGTTGCAGTAACGATAACAACTCCTCTCTTTAAATTATGCCAGGGATTAAGCTGTGGCTATGAGAGACAGCCAAAGACAGCCAAATGGAAAGATGATATAAATCTAAGACGATATATCTATTCATTTAGTCTGCGTCCCAAACGGCACCCTATTCCTTCTATAGTGCATTACTGTTGACCAGGGCCCATAGGACTCTGGTCAAAAGTAGTGCACTATAGCCTATAAGGAATAAAATGCCATTTGGGACGGACCCTAGAAAGCAGTTGGAACTTACTAGAAGTCTTTCTGGTTTAAAGAAGGGGGAATGGGGAGCAGAGGGGGAAAGAGGGATGAGTGGAGTTATTTTCCATCCATTAGTGGACCATTGCATGAGAGATAGATGATACAAACATAATTGACTTTCCACATCTTCACTTAATTAAGTAATCACATAATAATAGATGCAGGCACTGGCCATTACTTTTCACTCACTGACTCTTCTAGCACTTAGTGTATAACAGAGGCGAATTAGAATCAGGTAGAAAACACATTTTACTCTGGCATATTTTATTAAATATACTTAGGCCGGTCTTTTGAATTCTGACAGTGAAGGATTTCGAGTTTTGTGTGTGTTTGTGTCCATTACTCTTTTACAGACTGAGGAGAAATATCAGGCCTAAAGAGCAAAACAAAACTCTAGTACCTACCGTATTAACAAAGCTGAACACCATTTTTTCTTTTTTCATGCAGTCACTTTTCACTGCATACCATTGGCCTATTGAATTCTGACATTGAACGATTTTGAGATTTGGTGTGTGAGAAGGATTTCTACATGAATTCCAATGGAACATTGGAACAAGTTCCTTTTCAACACTTTCCGTCAAGACTACTCTCTCCATGGCTACTGTGATGGGCATTACCTTGAGTCCTACTTGAAGGTGAATGCAGCAATGCATCGATATGCCAAAATTAAAATAAATAATTACGTTTGGGAAATTGATTGTAAATATCTGAAATACAATTACAGGACTTTTAATGGGTCAAGATGGAATAAAAATCTGTTCAAAAGACGAAAACAGGACACTCAAAGAACTAAGGTCTTCTGACAACAACCTTAACATCCTGTATCAGACAGCCCATTTGTATGTATCACATTCCCTCAAATCCAGCCCAGTTTTCTTAGGATCTTTCAAACTGGATGGAACAAGGAATCGTCTGCTACTCTGATTAATATCACAAGTAACAGATGGATTGGGTTTATTAAAGTGGGCTCAGTTTGACCGACAGGGAGTCATTTGGGCATTCCTCCACCTGTCACAAATTGAGTGATTGGGCTGCTGGGGTGGAACGTCACAAAATTCCAGAATTACCTGGAATATTCCCATTTAGGTGCTATTTCCCCATGCAAAGAAGGTGAAATCCGGGAGACAAAGCCTCTGATGTTCTAAACAGGTAATATGAACAGGGAAGGATCAGGAACTAAGACCACCTTGCCAGCTGAGAACTGATCAAGCAAAGCCTGGTGAAATCCGACCCAATTCCTCCCAAAAAGTGTGTGATATTCTATACGTTGCTCTAAGTCACTTTGTGCTGCGACGTCACAGCTGGCCTTGCAAGTAAATCCCTACTTCAATCTTCTTCCTGCAATTGAAGTCCCTGAACTAATTTGCTTATTCATGATCTGATTTCATTCAGCATATGCTCATGGTCACAGCTGGTCCCTTAGTTACCTAGCTGTAGCTAAATAAAGAGCTTGGTCAGGTAAAGGTATTGCCACTGCCAGGCACCATAAGGTGACTTAATGCCAGCAACAACTGGTCTAGGGACAGTTTTCTTTTTAAATCAACATTGTTAGGGTTGGAATTGGCAAAAGGATAAACTTACTCTGAATCAGTTTCTAAGCACCCTAGGAGTTGGTAGTGTGAGGGATCAACAACCAAGAGATCAAGAGTCGTCGGATAACAGTCTCAACGAAAACAGCAGCATCTCCATGGAGACAGACAGTCAGTGGCCATCTTTGAAATGACTCAACAAAACATCTCAACAGCCCCATTCATCGATGGCCTAACATGCGTGACTGGTATCTAAGCAGCAGCCGTTGGTCCTCAGAATGACACTGCCCCACTCAATGACGACTAGTGCTAATGCTGAAACAGACATTATACATCACAACAACAGTTTGATTAGTCTAGGAGGGCAGTTTCGCAAACAGTGCGAAAGACAAAAGCCAGAGCAAGTCACCTGTCGATCAAAATAGGAATACTGGACTCATCAAGTCCAGGGACAATGTCAGAGGTATAATAATGCTAAATACACACTGTATGAGTGCATTAGTGACTCGGCCAATATTGCCCCTGGCAAATATCAAGCGACTGGCTTTCATTTCAATGTGATTCATCGTAATGGGGTTTCATGTCTATATAAACCAGCCATCAATGGTAATGGAGTTTCCATGAATAAATGAGAAACACACACGCATGCATGCACGCACACACACATACACGCACAGTGGTTTGCAAGATCTGAAAGGTAATCGGAGTGTATAGAAAAGCTCTGTGCCCGCAATGTTTAATGCAGCTAATACAGAGATAATAGTATCTCAACTAACCTGTTTGCTCTGCTTAATGTAGTGTGCGTGTGTGTGACTGAAGACACTCTTTGCTAATGGCAAACGCTATTAACCCCTCTCCATTCCTTCAGCTCCCTCCCTCCCTCCCTCCCTCCCTCCCTCATTTTCTCTTCCCCCAGCTGTGTTTGAAACGCTGAGTCACACAACAGTGAAGGATTTTGATTGGTCTGAACACTGCTAATTATAGTTAATTACTCTAGGCAATTGACCGCTGTCCCCCTACCAAGCACAGAGACAGAGAGTGTTGACCCGACCTGCCGAATGTGCTGCTGTGGGAGGGAGGAGAGGGGGAGAGATGGGTTGAGGGAGAACAATAAAGATTGTTGACCAACCGAGTGTGCTTATACTGCTGTGGGAGAGAGGAGAGACTGGTGAAGGAGTGAGAGAGGGAGTAGGGGAGAGAGGAGAGACGGGTGAAGGAGTGAGAGAGGGAGTAGGGGAGAGAGGAGAGACGGGTGAAGGAGTGAGAGAGGGAGTAGGGGAGAGAGGTGAGACGGGTGAAGGAGTGAGAGAGGGAGTAGGGGAGAGACAGGTGAAGGAGTGAGAGAGGGAGTAGGGGAGAGACAGGTGAAGGAGTGAGAGAGGGAGTAGGGGAGAGAGGTGAGATGGGAGAAGGAGTGAGAGAGGGAGTAGGGGAGAGAGGAGAGACGGGTGAAGGAGTGAGAGGGAGTAGAGGAGAGAGTAGAGATGGGTGAAGGAGTGAGAGAGGGAGTAGGGGAGAGAGACGGGTGAAGGAGATAGAGAGGGAGTAGGGGAGAGAGGAGAGACGGGTGAAGGAGTGAGAGAGGGAGTAGGGGAGAGAGACGGGTGAAGGAGATAGAGAGGGAGTAGGGGAGAGAGGAGAGACGGGTGAAGGAGTGAGAGAGGGAGTAGGGGAGAGAGGAGAGACGGGTGAAGGAGTGAGAGAGGGAGTAGGGGAGAGACGGGTGAAGGAGTGAGAGAGGGAGTAGGGGAGAGAGGAGAGACGGGTGAAGGAGTGAGAGAGGGAGTAGAGGAGAGAGTAGAGACGGGTGAAGGAGTGAGAGAGGGAGTAGGGGAGAGAGACGGGTGAAGGAGATAGAGAGGGAGTAGGGGAGAGAGGAGAGACGGGTGAAGGAGTGAGAGAGGGAGTGTGGGAGAGGGAGAGAGGAGTTGAGCGGGAGTAAATGGGGGGAGAGAACGGGGAGATGGGGAAATGAGGTAAAGGGTGAGAGGGACAGAGGAGGAGAGGAGTGAGGGGGGAGCAGAGGAGAGGGAAAAGAGGAGGAGAGAGAGGACGGGAGGGTGAGGGTTGAGCTGTATAACAAGGGGGACAGTGTAGCGAAAGGAAAGAGTCCTCCTGTAAATTAGACTGTCATACAGGAAGGGAGAGGGGTGGATGGCCACGGCTTCTATCCCCATCCACTCTAAACAAAAAGACCTGGGACAGGACAGAGTAGTTCATTGTGCATCCTGGTCCACCTCTAAGCACTTGTGGCCTCTTCTGCTCAGTCAGACTCGCTTCCCTCATCGAAAAAAACACAACATTTTCCAGAAACCTAGCAGACTAAACTAGCGTCTGGGTTGATGTGAAAAACAAATACATCCGGACCAAAAACAGTTATTGGGTGCCCTGAAGGTAAGTTCACAGTAGCCAGAGACACTTTACATACATAGCTTTCCAGACTATATGTCTAGCTTATACACCTGCCTTTGATCTTTTAGCTGTTGTCACATCGCCACCAGGTGAGAGGGGTTATCCGTGACATTTTGACCTCAGGCTATGTGGCAGGTTCATGCGTATCTGTAGTACATCTGTGCGCTTTTGGCTTTTGGCTCCCTCCCTCTCTCTCTCCCTCTCTCTCCCGCTAGGCCTAATACTCTACAGTCTACTACAGTAACACTGGGAGAGAGAGAGAATGACACAGAGAGAGAGAGAGAGAGAGAGAGAGAGAGAGAGAGAGAGAGAGAAAACAAGAGAACGAGAGAGAACGAGAGAGAAAACAAGAGAACGAGAGAGAACGAGAGAGAGAGAGAGAGAGAACGAGAGAGAGAACGAGAGAGAGAGAACGAGAGATAGAGGGAGAACGAGAGAGAGATCGAGAAAGAGAGAGAGAACAAGAGAGAGCAAGAGAGAGAACGAGAGTGAGAGAACGAGAGAGAGAGAACGAGAGAGAACGAGAGAGAGAGAATGAGAGAGAGAATGAGAGAGAGAGAGAACGAGAGAGAGAGAGAGAACGAGAGAGAGAGAGAACGAGAGAGAGAGAGAACGAGAGAGAGGGAGAAGGAGAGAGAGAGAGACAGAGAGAGCAAGAGAGAGAGAATGAGCGAGAGAGAGCAAGAGAGAGAGAGAGAGAGAGAGAGAGAGAGAGAGAGAGAGAGAGAGAGAGAGAGAGAGATAGAGAGAGAGAGAGAGAGAGAGAGAGAGAGAATGACAGAAAGAAAGAGTTTGCATCTGGAAGCCATTGCCTTACAATCTCATTATCATATTACCAGACTGGATACACACTACTGCTGCTTCTGTAGGCCTGAGCCTCTCTCTACTCTACGCTCCATTAGCTACACCCCAGTGTTGTGTTGATGATTTGGTGTTTTCATTTCTATAACACCTAGTGAGTTTATTACGTTAGTAAAGAAGCCAATGCCGAGCAATAACTCTGTGAATGGTAACCTTGGTGGATATAGTACTGGGATGCTCTCTTGCACAGTCAATATACACCTCCCTTGTGTGTCCCTCAGGTGTTTACTGTGGCCTGCTACAGTATATTATCTGTTTTATTAGCCATTTGGGGTTTTCACAAATCTATCAAGGTGTGATTTTTCTAAGAGTGTGAAACAACATGCTCGGTGGCTGAGGGAATCTCTCAGTGTTGTAAAGAAACAAACTGCTCTGTCAGTATAAGTGCCATGAGCCAGGAGCGCTGCTAGTCTGCGATGCTCTTTTCTTTTTTAGCACATCACTTGTCCATTTTTAATGGGGGCACTCTGACGGTAAACAAACAGAAGTGTTGACAGCGCCGAGCGCTTGGGTTTACCCGTCGTCGTTCAGCCGCGGGGGTTATGTTTGACAGCTCGCACTTCAACATGTACCCATAAGCGAAAGAAAACCAGGATAGCAGCACTTGACAAACTGAGTGACTCTAGCGACTGTTCTGCTGCAGAGGAGAGACAGATAACGAAGCCCACTAGGCAAAAACTGCTTGAATCAACGTGGAAAACTGATTGGATTTGCAAAAAGAAATCAACATAAGGGCATTTCGTATTTTCTTCACCCAACTTTTAACCTAAATCCAATGTCATGGCAACATTTTTTGTTGATTTCATGTTGAAATCACGTTAGTTGACAATTCAACCAAACTAGATGATGAACTGACGTCTGTGCTCAGTGGGATCCTTATTCTCTTCAAGGCCATTGATTGAGTCAAGATAATTTAGTTATGTACAGTAACAGTGCTTTTGGAATATTTTGTTCAATATTCAAGTAAACTCCTGTAATTATTAGTACTATTACTTTTTGTTGGCCTTTGAGGGAAGTTTAAAAAAAACAAAATTACTAATTTTTTTGAATTTGTATTCTTGTCTATTTAGTTTATTAAAATGTTTATTTCTCTCTCTCTCTCCTTCTCTACCTCTCTCTCTCCCTCTCTCGCTCCCTCTCCCCCCCTCCCTCTCTCCCTCCCTCCCTCCCTCTCTCCCTCACTCCCTCTCTCTCCCTCCCTCCCTCTCTCTCTCTCCCTCCCTCTCTCTCTTTCTCCCTCTCTCTCTTTCCCTCTTTCCCTCTTTATCTCTTTCTCTTCCAAAAACATAAATGATTTGTGGGCGAGGTAGAGTACACTCTATTGGCACACCTCCAAGAGCCAACCTATTTTGGAGACTCCTCATTGGACCATGTTATTATATGATATGATCATACATGACCGAGTCATGACCCAGTCCTGTGTACACTACTATTGTGTCTGTGGATAGTGTCTGTGGATCTACTGTAAACATGAATGTCTATGACCAGAAGCTGTGGTGGAATGTCTAGGGATCCCTTCTGTTGTGATGCTCACTGGGGGTTAATGCCCCTTGGGTCCCCACCCCCTTCCTTCCCCCTATACACACATCAGAGACACTAAAGGGGACAGGGGGTTCCGACGAGGTGACGGTAAGAATCACACCGGAGTTCAACGTCCCTAAGTCCCATCCCATCTCTGTGGTGAGCGGTCTGAATAGAGGGGTGGGTGGGAGGATGCCAACCAAAAGTCCGTCTGTGGTGCATCCACATCTGCCAAAGTGACTCTGCAACTTTGTCCTTGTTTCTCTTCTTCATTATTTCATTCATTCTCGTTCTATCCCTCCCAGGCAAAAGTGTAGGAGGGTTAGGGGGTACAGTAACAAGAAACACAAGAAAATTTGAATTTATATTTAAGTCATTTAGCAGACGCTCTTATCCAGAGCGACTTACAAATTGGTGCATTCAACTTAGGATAGCCAGTGGGACAACCACTCCCTTTTTTATATATATATATATTTTTGTATTATTTTTTTTATATGGGGGGTGGGGGAGGGGGGTAGAAGGATTACTGTTATACTATTCCAGGTATTTCTTAAAGAGGTAGGGTTTCAAGTGTCTCCGGAAGGTGGTGAATGAATACTGCTTTAAAATCTTAAAATCCCTACCAGTCAAAGCGAGCAAAGTATTCAATAAAAACGCAATGGGGAGAGGTGTGAATGTGAAAGGAAGCCCAAAACAAAGAAAAACAGATACAAGATGACATGAAATCACTGGTCTAAATCCCAGTACCAACACGGTAGAAGGACTTAAATCTGCCTCCAGCTCTGCGCGGCAAAGACATCTGTTCCTAATATCCATCCACTCACTTGACAGAAGGATGCCCTCCTCTCCTCTTTAGTTCATCTAGTTCATCCCCCTTTCTTTCATTTCCTTATGGAGGACACACGCCTGTCTGTTTGTTTTTCTCTTTATAGTGTTTTTGTATGTCTGAGTGTGTGCATGCATGTATGTGTGTGTGTGTACTTGTCTGTGTCCCCTCCCTACCCGCTATTGAACTCTCTCTGGCTGTGTGTGTTTTCTCTGGCCCACAGTCAAGCCAGGCATGTAATCCCTACACAGCAGCGTCAGCAGGTCATTAGATAGAGGATTCAGTTAAAGGTCTTCCCGCTCTATCCTCTCCCTCTGTGTTAACTGTCGATCCCTAGATCACCATGACTTCATTACTAGTGGCCTCAAAGGCCAGGTCAGGACAACATGTGTCATAACAGCAGCTAGACACCAGGTCAGAGGTCAGCAGATCACATGAGAGGACGTAGGCGGATAACAATGTCACTCCTATATTTACTGTATACAGTATGCTTTGACGTAGGGTAGTGACTGATTGAGTAATTGTGACTGACTAGGACAGCGATTGAGTGGCTCTACAATTTGGTTTATTTGATGTGTTTGATTTGATGTACACATATGCAATCTTGGATTGAGTGGCCTATTTTGTTTTGTGTACAGTAGGTATACTTTACCAGCTTAAATGTAATTACTGATTGAGTAGCCTATACTTCAGTGAGATTGGGTTTACTTTATACACTGAGTGTAAAAAACATTAAGGACACCTTCCTAATATTGAGTTGCAACCGCTGCACCCTCAGAACAGCCTCAATTTGTCGGGGCATGGACTCTACAAGGTGTCTAAAGTGTTCCACAGGGATGCTGGCCCATGTTGACTCCAATTCTTCCCACAGTTATGTCAAGTTGGCTGGATGTCCTTTGGGTGGTGGACCATTCTTGATACACACGGGAAACTGTTGAGCGTGAAAAACCCAGCAATGTTGCAGTTCTTAACACAAACTGGTGCGCCTGGCAACTACTACCATACCCCGTTCGAAGGCACTTAAATATTTTGTCTTGACCCTCTGAATGGCACACATTCACAATCCATGTCTCAACTGTCTCAAGGCTTATAAATCCACATTTAACCTGTCTCCTCCCCTTCATCTACACTGATTGAAGTGGATTTAACAAGTGACATCAATAAGGGATCATAGCTTTCACCTGGATTGACTTCGTCAGTCTATGTCATGGAAAGAGCAGGTGTTCTTAATGTTTTGTACACTCAGTGTATATCTAGCCTATATGCAATCATAGATGTAAGAAGACTTTGGTGATGGTGGGTTTGACTGGATATTTGATTTTGCAAGATGATTGGTATGTTGTTAGAAAGACTTTGAATAAGGGCTTTGAATAAGTCAGTGTTAGAAAATGAGAATGCATTATTTATGGAGGAGCAGGCTGCCCTAAAATGACCATAGCCTCATTGAAGTTTCCTAATAAAGAAAAGAGAGAGACAAAATGTTCATAAAGGACTGTGCAGCAAACAGAGAATTGTACACTGTTAACTGGACACAAGTGCACTTTAGGAAGAGATACAAAGGGAATTGAAACTGTGTGAAGAGTGATTTTGTGAATTATTTTGTGCTCTAAGTGGAAGTAAATGTTATGCATGCACCACACACAAAATGTCCCCTTGGACAGCGTTGCCAGGGGTGACAGATTGTGCCCTTTGAAACCAAAGACATTAAATAATGCAGAGCTAGCTAAAACCAACTGCGGGTTTCGTTTATGCAAAGTGACACAAAAGTTATATTCTCTGAGCCTCACTGCCGTCGAAAGACGGGAAAAGAGTGTTCAAGGGTGAGCAGTGAGAACAAATTTGAATCTTTTATAACCTGCTTTGTCTCCCCAGTTATAGTGTAGTTGTATAAGAGGCAAGTTTGTTGACATAAGTTTTCGCTCGCAAGTGACCTGTGTTGACAGTAGGAGACTGGAGAAAAACTCAAGTGTGCGTCTGTATGGCCACACGTGGATAATATTGTGTAGCTAAGGTCTCAAACCAACCAACACCTGTCAATGGATGGTCTCTATGTAATGTGCATCTTTGAGAAATTCTATTGTTCATACAACAGAATCCTTTCAATAATACCTTGCCTTGAGAGTGGCGTATTCAAGTCAGTGGCTATGGGCATAGGCCAACTCCATATTATTGACTGTACTGTAGTAAGACACACTGTGGCAAGCTAAGGAGACACACAGGCCATAGTAGTGGCTTTGGAAAACCTATCTCCTGACATTTTCCATTCATAAAATTCCTGGAATTGGAATGGAGAAGGGAAAAGAAATCAAGCAGAAATTTTACTCTCTAAAATGTTTATTTTATTTTATTATTTTGCTATGGTTGGCAGTGCGAGGGTTAAGCCACATGTTTTTCTGTCTACTGCCATTCCACAAACTGTAAAGTGCTTTTCCAATTGAGAATATAAAAACGGATTTGCTGACTGTGCTGTGCCCTCTAGAAGAAGTGGTTAGGAATGAAAAGGTTTTACTAGACAGACGGAAAGGTCGTCTTACTCTGCGTAAGATTGATGTACCATACACCACAAACACACACACACTTTTACCTCGGAACTCAACTGCAATTTTACTATTCTTCCATAATCTCCACAGAAATAGCTTCAGATTTCTTCATCTCCACAAACATACTCACTTCAATTTGCCACAATATATTTATATTCATGCGTTCTCTTCTGCAATCTAGAATAATGCAATTATTTTTTTATCTAAGCTATTGCTTTATGTAGGTTTAATTGAGGGTAACTACTAACTAAATGATACTCTGCTGTTCCAATGCCTTTGTAAGTGATGATAAAAGGCTCAATCTTCAAGGTATTGTCAATACCGGTAATCTGTCATTTCATTAGAAACTGTGAAGACATCCCCTACAATCATCCGCTAACCAACAAATCAATCGGAGTGATTAAACATGCAACCTGCACTGTCAACACTGAGTGGATAAGCAGATAGCCAAGAAAGAAAGAAAGAAAGACTATGGAGGGTCGAAATCTTGGCTGTGTTCCAATGTCCATACTAGCAAACCAATTAGAATACATGAACAGTATGTTGCTTTATTCTAAGTGCTATGCTGCTAGTGTTGATATTGGAACAGAGCCATTGACATAACAGACTCACAGTGTGCACAATATGCAGATATATACATTGTACTACATGTTCTTCTTCTTCTTGTTCTCCGTCTGTCCATCCATCCCCGTCCACACTCCTCTTTTTCCCACACTTCTTCTCCTGCTTGTGTAGTATCCTAATTAGCTCTCATGCTACAAGATAAAGCCAATTAATCACCTTGTTCATTAGCTAATTCATCACCAACCCACACAATAACGCCTCTTAGTAATATTATTCCCTGGCAAAGGGCATCCTCTTCATCCCTGAACTCATGATTACACCACTCAGTCTATTACCGCTCTGCATAGTTAATGGGAGGAGTGCCAAAAGGATGCTGCTTCTGTAATTGTAGGGGGTGTGCCTTGTTAAACGAATGCGCGATGCAGACTCTATGACACCATTCAAACGCATGTACATACGCAGGCAGGCATGTACGCAGGCAGGCACCCACGTACACAGACACACACAAATAGATAACTTGGACATTGTCCTGCAGCAAGATGACACAACTAAAAACATATTTACTTTACAGTACATCAATCCAAACGAAGACAATTTGTGTCATTTGCCTGAGATCATTGATGACTATCATGCAGGCTGTTTTACTAACTGTGTTCAGTGGAACTACATCATTACAGCCTAGGCCTAGGGGATAGACTAGATAGCTGTCATTGTTCGTAAATACACAGGCGCTAATTACAAACTAATACACCTCATCGTGAATGCCACCATTGCCGGCAATTTCTCTCTCTCTAGCCACGTTTCCGTCCCCTCCCCGACTCATGTGGACTTGTGGTATGTGACGTGAGCTTTCCCCCACTAAACCGCGGCTAATTGGGATTATCATATCTGTCCCACCAAAACAACAGCGCGATACGAGAGCGCGGGAGCCAGTACCCTTCATATTCATCCAGTCCCTCCATAATCCCTCTGGCTCTGACTAAAAAGCTCATTAGATCTCCACGGAATGGAGTCCATTATGTACCGAGTAGCTCCGGCACCTACTGCAAATCCAATCAGGCTACAGCCATTTGCACTAGCTGTGTCGCTAATTTGGGGTCTAGTGCTTAGCGTAGCTGCGGCGGCTAGCAGGCAGCTAATTGGGGCACCAGTGTTTGGACTGGACGATTAGCCTCCCTCGGTGGCTCCACATCCCAAGGGCTTAGAGGGAGAATAGTAGAAACAGCAGGTTAAAGGCTGTGCTGTACGGGATATGCGACAAATGGTAGGCTAACACACACGGCAGGCACACATGCATGCACATGAACACACACACACACACACGACAAGCAACCAGGGATAGAGAACAGACTTATGAAAGCTGACAGTGGTTAGCCATATCTCTCGCTATGAATGCTGAATCATGTGGTCTCGCTGAGTGAGGGCATATAGAGAGATAAATGGGTCACACTGACCACTTCACTTGCTTGGAGAAACACATAACAAACTGTTACTGGAGGTGCCCTCTAACGGACTACAGGAAGGACTCTTTGAGACATGGAAGGCTATAGAGAGTACTGTGACAGAAAACCATAGTATGACAGAGAGGCCTGTAACAGGACAGAAAACTGCACCAAGTCAGCGTAAATGAGAGCTATGGTCTGTTAGGGAAGCACAGTGATGTTATTTTATAGAGACAGACAGACTGCGCTGGCTTTTACATCATTAGGGCTTATTTAGTATCACCACAGGCGATAGAGCAGAGCAGAGAGAGTGAACAATCTAGAGGTTAGAATGATACAAGTTCAGGAGGTCTTTGACACTCAAGAGATGCAATGTACTGAATGCGTGGACGTTTTCGAATTAATCCATATTGGGGTGTGAGTGTGTGTGGGTGTGTGTGTGCGTGCATGTGCGTATGCATCTCACTTGGTTGTTGAGCTTATCAGTCCTTGAAGACTGTTGTTTTCCTATTAAATAAATACATCTTTCGTTTTTGGTCGAATCTTAATTAATTCTGCATGTAATTTTGATTTCAGATCTCAGATTTCTGGAGAGGCTTTAGGAAAACAATGTTCTGCTCTAGTGATGACGGTGAGGGAACTGTCAAGAACAACAAGACAACCTGTATCAAACTAACTGGAGGAGTTGTACAACATGTATTGTTCTGCCTCAAGGCCTTGACAGCATTGAGATTCTTCATCCATTTCTGCATCAGGTCATGTTACCCTGTTCGTTCACTCGAGTGCTCACACACACACACACACACACACACACACACACACACACACACACACACACACACACACACACCAGACACACTTTCAATGAGTGTTGTCTCTCCCCCCCACACCCCCTGAAGGACCTAGATGGTATCCATGGTGCTCTGGCCTTGCTCTAATGATACTCTATGGGAGATGTGTTATATCAAAGGACATAAGCACATCATACAAGGCAAGCGAGCGCCTGGAGCTTTAGATGGACTGATAGCAGTGTAGCATCATACTGTAGTGGCCATCAACCACTGACGAGATAGAGCAGCTAAGTGCAATGGAACCCACTCCCACCCACTGAGGCTCAGCATGTGCTTACGTCATCGTGTATGTTGACCTAGTCAAACAGGATGCTCATTGACGCTCTGAAACCTCTGGCTCTGAACTCAATTATCCTGTCGCTATCGCTAAAGACGGACAGGGGCATGTTGAAAATGTACAACCAGGCCAAAGCAGTATGTCTACAGGAGCCTATATAAAGAGTCAATGCATTATCTTGCCATCCAACGGGTAGGTAGGGCATGGCTAAAACCATGGACGATCAGAGCTTGGTAAACTGCATATAGAAGCCTATATTTGGAGCTGATACAGCGCCCCTGCCATTGTGAAAGAAGGAGGATTATGGGAGGAAGGAGCCGAGGAAATGAGGCTTATTTCCCCCTGGGGCTGGGCCAGGCCGGTCCTCGCCACTCCACTCCAACCAGGGCCCAAAAAGGAGGTCCATTAGCTGGTCCTAATGGTAGCAGGGTTGTCCTGCATCCTGCCAGTTGTCCCCCAAGGGTGCGTGCCAGGACTGCAGTCTGTTGCTATAGTTAGTATCACATACCATGACCCTGGTGTCCACCAGCACTGTCTGTTTCTCCATTTACAACTCACAATACAACGTTGGTGTCCCCCAGGGATGAGTGCCAGCACCTCTGTCTGTTCGTTCCTCCGGTTACCCCTTATGACACGACCCTGGTGTCCCCCGGCATGGAGTCTAGCCTGGACCCGAGTCTGCTTTCGCTCCCCTCTCATTCTGGGTCTATATTTGATATAACTATGAACATTGACACAAATCACAGACCAGACAGTGACCAACATGCCAAACAAAATATATAAATCAGACAGAAGTCACACATTGCAAAACGGTAAATCACGAGAAAGCTGCACAGAGGCTACTGTATGGAAAGAGAACATAGGTACAAAAGGTTTGTACGAAAGTGACAAACCAGACAGAAGCTACTGGAAAGAAACGACACTACAAAGAGACTAATGTGTATCCTCTTTGGTTATTAACGTCTTTCCATTTTCTGGTCTGTACCTTGGGTTTGGCATGTAGGTACAGATCAACCTGTTGCAGGAGATCACCCTGTCACAGTGAATGTAAAACTCGAGTGTATTTGAGGTTTAAAAAGGCTTCTGAAGTTTGTAATTTCCACTTAGACATTTC
>NW_028165574.1:0-19971 GCF_964263955.1 Coregonus lavaretus | reverse complement strand
AGGGATACCGGTCCTGGGATACATTATTCATTAAGGCTTTTAAATGCAACTTAAGCCGTTCTTTAAAATGATTGATTTTAATTGATTATCTCTCATCATCTGCCAGGTTTAGTGAAGATGGAATGGATGTGATGGAGAGATTGATATACCTGTTCCGCAAATTTCATCAGCTGAAGGTTAGCAACGAGGAGTATGCCTGTATAAAAGCCATCAACTTCCTCAACCAAGGTATTACTCTATGTCAATTCTACATACTTTTAAAATATGTTGGAAATTACAAAAAGGCTGGGATGATACAATGGCTGCTGGGCTAATCTTTACACTGATTTTTTTATTTTTAAATGTCACCTATGAAATATAATCTGAAATGTCACTACAAACTGTGCATACTATTTAATTCATATTTTATTAAACCAAGTCCTGGCAATGAAGGCAGCACTCCTTTATTGTTTTAAAGGGACGTCTGTATTAGTCGTCGTCGTAAACCATAACCCTCTCCTCTGTGCAGATATCCGAGGGCTTACTAACATTTCTCAGCTGGAGAAGCTGAACAGGCGTTACTGGTATGTATGCCAGGACGTGGCTGAGTATAAGTACCCTCACCAGCCCAAACGCTTCCCTGAGATCATGATGTGCCTCCCTGAGATCCGCCACATCGCAGGTGAGTACATACAGTTCATTCAATTGTCAGCTTAAAATGTAGACCTTTTTCAGCTCTGACTGATAGCCATTTTCATTGTAAGGTGTGCAATATGTATTATGCATATGGCTATACAAAACGTGTACAGTGTGTATGACATGGGTAATGTGCAATGTACAGTTGAAGTCTGAAGTTTACATACACTTTAGCCAAATACAATTAAACTCAGTTTTTCACAATTCCTGACATTTAATCCTACTAAAACTTCCCTGTCTTAGGTCAGTTAGGATCACCACTTTATTTTAAGAATGTGAAATGTCAGAATAATAGTAGAGAGAATGATTTATATCAGCTTTTATTTCTTTCATCACATTCCCAGTGGGTCAGAAGTTTACATACACTCAATTAGTATTTGGTAGCATTGCCTTTAAATTGTTTAACTTGGGTCAAACGTTTCGGGTAGCCTTCCACAAGCTTCCCACAATAAGTTGGGTGAATTTAGGCCCATTCCTCCTGACAGAGCTGGTGTAACTGAGTCAGGTTTGTAGGCCTCCTTGCTCGCACACGCTTTTTCAGTTCTACCCACACATTTTCTATAGGATTGAGGTCAGGGCTTTGTGATGGCCACTCCAATACCTTGACTTTGTTGGCCTTAAGCCATTTTTCCACAACTTTGGAAGTATGCTTGGGGTCATTGTCCATTTGGAAGACCCATTTCGACCAAGTTTTAACTTCCTGACTGATGTCTTGAGATGTTGCTTCAATATATCCACATAATTTTCCTTCCTCATCATGCCATCTATTTTGTGAAGTGCACCAGTCCCTCCTGCAGCAAAACACCCACACAGCATGATGCTGCCACCCCCGTGCTTCACGGTTGGGATGGGGTTCTTCAGCTTGCAAGCACCACCCTTTTTCCTCCAAACATAACGATGGTCATTATGGCCAAACAGTTATATTTTTGTTTCATCAGACCAGAGGACATTTCTCCAAAAAGTAAGATCTTTGTCCCCATGTGCAGTTGCAAACCGTAGTCTGGCTTTTTTATGGCGGTTTTGGAGCAGTGGCTTCTTCCTTGCTGAGCGGCCTTTCAGGCTATGTCGATATAGGACTCGTTTTACTGTGGATATAGATACTTTTGTACCTGTTTCCTCCAGCATCTTCACAAGGTCCTTTGCTGTTGTTCTGGGATTGATTTGCACTTTTCGCACCAAAGTACGTTCATCTCTAGGAGACAGAACGCGTCTCCTTCCTGAGCGGTATGACGGCTGCGTGGTCCCATGGTGTTTATACTTGCGTACTATTGTTTGTACAGATGAACGTGGTACCTTCATGCGTTTGGAAATTGCTCCCAAGGATGAACCAAACTTGTGGTATTGGCTGATTTCTTTAGATTTTCCCATGACGTCAAGCAAAGAGGCACTGAGATTGAAGGTAGGCCTTGAAATACATCCACAGGTACACCTCCAATTGACTCAAATTATGTCAATTAGCCTATCAGAAGCTTCTAAAGCCATGACACTTCTGACCAACTAGAATTGTGATACAGTGAAATATAAGTGAAATAATCTGTCTGTAAACAATTGTTGGAAAAATGACTTGTGTCATGCACAAAGTAGATGTCCTAACCGACTTGCCAAAACTATAGTTTGTAAACAAGAAATTTGTGGAGTGGTTGAAAAACGAGTTTTAATGACTCCAACCTATGACTCCAACCTAACTTCCTAACTTCCGACTTCAACTGTATGTGCTATGTTGTGTGCAGTGTTTATTTTGTATACATCACAGTGTGTCTAAGGTTAATGTTCATCCTATCTTATTATGGGATGGCATCAAGGGAAAACATTATACACCCCAATGTATGGTATGGTAAATACTGTACTGTAATAGATATGTGGTTGCGAATACTGAAGTGCACATCAATGTCCATTGCCTTTGTTTGGAGGATAGATGGGATTAAGAGAGGTTGTTGTTTCTGTGCTTACTGTCTTTGATGGTAGTGTAGGAAAATGTATGCACTCACTACTGTAAGTGGATAAGAGCGTATGCTAAATGACTAATATGTCAAATGTAATGTAAATGGTCGGCCCTTCCAGGGAAGCTGGTGAATGTTCCATTGGAACAGCTCCCCCTGCTGTTTAAGGCCGTCCTGCACTCCTGCAAGTCCAGCCCCAACACCCTCCAAGCAGGCACCACCTCCTGCCTGACAACAGGCCCCAACCCTGGCAACTGAGCCACGCCTCTCAAAACCCACCGTCCACCTGAAGGAGGGGGTGACCCCCTTCTTTCTTTTGTGAATGTGACAGTTATTTTAAACTTAATTGTTTTCCTAAATGTATTTATTACACGACAGATCTGAATGTATTCACGCCTCCGCAACAAGAAATGCACAACCAATGCATTGTTCACACATGTAAGTGCAGTTTACACGTGTGTGAAGTGTTAACATGGTAGCTATTTTTCGTATAGATTTCCAGGAAGTTTTTTTGTTTGGGGATCAACTAGAAAACACTAGTGTTACTGAATGACTACCTCAGTAAGTATTGGTTGTGTTTTCAGTGGACATATGCCTGTGTCAGTGAAAAGATAACCTCAGCAGTCTTTGGTATGTTTGTACTATCCTCAGTTACAGTAAAGTACATGCGATATACTTCCCCACTGTGTTAAAAAAAAAAAATCAATGTGACGTTAATGATTGTTACCAAAGGTCTCCAAAGATACACTCAGTTACTAAGTGTAGTTAAATTGAGTTTTAATATATACTACATGCTATACATTTAGCTTTTTAAGATTAGTGAAATGTATCATGGTGGGGGGTGAGGTTTCTCAAGTGGTATTGGTATATCTACTCAAACACATCTGCCAATAGTGACAGATGAGATTTCCCAAGCTGCCTTCACTGATGCCTTGTATTCCATCACTAGTAATGTCAACATAAAGTGGCGGCATATTCAAGTCTCTTTTTCATTTACATTTCTACTCAAGCCTTTCAGCAGGTAAAAATGAAATTTAGTCAAAATTGATACGGGTATTTTTAAGGCTAATGATATTGAAGTAAGTGGAAGTGAAGGCGGTTCTTTCATGTTTTCAACTAAAGTTGAAAGATTTTCCGATGATATTTGTTGTTATTTCTTGATCAATCAATTAATTAACTGAAGGACCACTCTGGGATTGGTGATGATAGGCCAGTAAAACGTTGCTGTCCCAGTCGACCTTCTCCTGAGATGTACCAGTTACTGCAGATGCCTGGGAGGACGAGAAGTGCAATATGCACACTGTTGAAAACCCAGGGTGTGGGTGGGTTTTTTAAATAGATGCGAAATGCTGCCCAATAGTGGCAAGCTCAGCCATAGTTCAAGAGTATCGTTGTTGTGCACTCTACTCTTTCAAGGGACATGTTCAAAGCAAAATCCCACCTATGACCTCTAGGGTCACAGCGATTGTTATGTCTGCATGTGCGTCAACAAAAAGGTTGCAGCTGCCAGTTAATGTTTTCTGTGATATTTTCTCACTTGAGTTTGCAAGAACTTGAGTTCTAAACAGGGTAAGGTGGAAGTTTGGTATACGGCATTCAGAAGTTACTCAGGATCACTTTGTTGAATTGCATTTAATATTAGTAGTTGTAGGTTTTGGGGGACGTCGTAAGTAGCCGTCTTGTCTTTTGGGGACTTTTTTTCTTTAGGGGAGTTGTTGTATTTGTGTGGGTGTTTGGACTATATGGAATAGAATATACGATTTTAATGGACTAATAAGGATACAATTTGGGTTCTGAATTGATGTAAGGTTCTGTGACTGGTTAGACTCATATTCACTTGTATTCTCAGGTGTGTTACAAACAAGGCAAAAAAGTGCAGCAATGACCAGACTCGATCAGTTAGGAGTGTTACTTCGGTACTGTTACTGTAAGGAAATAAATGTTGTGGTAAGGGATAACTGGCAGTCAAATTCATAGAGTGCACCCCTCCCCTTCAAAACATTCCAAATAGAACTGAATATATTTGTTATATCTTTGAATGTTTACATATTTGCACCAGACAATGATTTAAGTGAAGGTACTGTGCCAGAGTTAATGGTTTAGCTATAGGTCCTCAGTCAGAGCCAGTTGTGGCATTTTGACCAGGCCTAGAAGTTCCTCTATTTTAGCCATTCTGACAACCTCTTGCATACACACGTCTTTGAACAAACTATGGGAATTGATGCCTATTCGTAAATGAATTAGCCACATCTATTCAATGTCCCGCTTTTGTCTGTTTTTATTAAACGTTTAACATTTGTCATTTACTTGGAATGTATTTTGTTGTTTTACAATAATGTTTTGCATATCAATTAGATGTTTGATTGTTTGAAGTATAAGTGACTAGGATTTGTCGTTTTTTTTAATTCAGTGGCTGAATCCCAAATCACCCCCTTTCCCGCACCCCTCGGCCCTCCATTTGCACATTCACACGTGCCTCTTCCATATGCATAAGTGTCCCAAAGCTGAGGTAGTGAAATTATCAAGGGTGTAGGGGCTAATTAGACCCTTCGACAGCCACTTCGACCAAGCCAGCAAGGCTGCAGGCTCCAGAGGGAAATACTATCCACGAGTGTGTCCTAAAGTTGATGGGTTTATTGATCCCCTCGCCACTCTGGAAGTCACCCTCTGAGTTTCGTCAGCAACACGTGACAATGGAGGTCCTTCCGAGTGAGTTGGTAGGGGCGAGGAGCTGGTTTGGGATTCATCGAGTATTCTGTCCCAGTCATTTACCAGAAACAAGGTAGCCATCTTGGAGATGCACGGTTTGTGATGCATGTGTTGGCCTGTAGGGAGGCGCTATCTGTCAGTGGTGTCCAGTTTTCAAGGGGCATCCTGCAGCTCAGGGATTAAAATTGACAGAGTAGCTCCGCTTTGGTTCATGGTTGAGATGTTAGATGTTTGTTGACCGGTGTGTGTGTGTGTGTGTTTTAATGGATATTGGCTTTATAATTGGGGAAGATACCTTTTAATCTTACTCAGTTGGGGAAGATACCTTTTAATCTTCCTCAATTTAAGTGGTAAAGGACCCTAACCACTAGGTGCTAAAAAGAATAGGGCCAGATCATCACAACACCTTTGCATTTGCGTTCATAATGCTTAACTCTGCTGTGCTGTGTAACAATCAACACTTTCTTTTATTCAAGGGAACACTGTTGGGGTCTTATGCATAAAGCCATTATACACTTTACCAATATGGTGCCTGATAACCTCTCGCTTATTTTCAATACACGACTGCCGATATTCAAACGTATTCGGCAAATCCATTTTCTCATTCTCTTTGATAGAATGTATCAATCAAAAGAAAGGCTTTTGAATTGCAGTGATATCAGGTGTCATAGAATGTTTTTTGGGGGGCACAATGCTTTGTTTGTTTATGTTGGTGTTCTGGGTGTAAAAAAGTTGCAGACAGAGAAATTCTAAAGTTAAGAGATGTGATGTTCTACTGTAACATGTTGTTTCTTAAAGCTAGAATCCTTAATTGAAATAATAACAAAGGGATCACCCCACCTCAGTTTTGGTAAAAAGCAGAGGGATGGGCCTGGAGAAATGTGACCACTCTCAAATTCATAGATAGAGCTATGAATGCAAGGAATGACCATCCATGATATCAAAATGATAGTTTTAACCATATTTTGAGGCTATACAGTGTTTGTTTATATTTTCTTTGTTTACAAACATCGGAGTAAAACAAGCTACGTTTTATTTTGGGTTCTGATGGGGAACGACAGTTGAACTAAACTAATGATGCATTTAGAAGTAATGGGCCCCGTGTAGCTCAGTTGGTAGAGCATGGCGCTTGCAACGCCAGGGTTGTGGGTTCGATTCCCACGGGGGGCCAGTATAATGTTTTTTTTATTTTTATGTATGCACTCACTAACTGTAAGTGGCTCTGGATAAGAGCGTCTGCTAAATGACTAAAGTGTCAAATGTAAATGTAATATTGTTCAAGAATAAATGGGGTATATATCATTAATAAATAAGTCCAAAAATTGATGTCGCAACTAAGGATTCTAGCTTTAACCTCCATCATGGGTTTATATACTTTGTGTCCGTGTGTCTGCCCTGACTGTAACTTTGACTACCTGTGGCTATCAGAGCAATAAGTGTTCAAAGCATGCATAGAATGTTAGGACTTGAAACTAAATAAAGGTGAACCTTGTGCAGCTGTGAGACCAAGGCCTCAATGTGTTTACTCTTCTCCCTTTGCCCCAAAATGTATAATTGATCAAAAGTAACATTTCAGATGAATGTCCCCAGCTTATCCATTTAGGATGCACTCTCAGCAGACTCTCTTTAAGTGTCCACTTGTCCACTTCTGGTGAATGTCCGTGACCCTCCACTCCCCGTTTGTTCTCCACGCCTTTGAGATGGCATTCGACGAGCACAAATGAAAATAGCCACTGATCACCCATCATATAGGGTGCCTATTTTAAGAGGCATACGCATGATCCTTGCGAATACAGATGATAGCCCGGGTCACAGAGGTTATATTAGTCTAAACACGGTGGGGTATTTACTCAGCGATAGCGGTGCCTTGTTACACCAGAGACCTCCAAATAAAAGAGCTGAGTCGTTGTAATAAATTACAGGGAGTCCGTTTGCTGTGTGACAGTCACATCCTGTCGCTGGCTCCTCCCCTTCCTGTGGACAGGGCAGAGAAAGGGGTGCCGTTTTTAGCATGTGCCTCTTGTCTTGTCAATCTGAGCCAAGGAGAAATAATGGCTTCCCATATTGTGCCAAATTGAGCTCCCTTGCCAGGGCCACTGACAGCGTCACTGCCCACAACAGCTCTGGGGAATTTACGTAGCTGGCCACATTTCAAAATGGGCCAGAGGAAGCCAAGGCCTCCACTGCTATTTTAACGATGAAAAACGCTTCACTAATGTCAGATCTATCTAGGAGCTGTCTAAACAGTCTTTACTGTGTGTATAGTAGAGGAATTCAAACGATAGTTAAAGAGGCATTTTCTCACCTCTAGAAGATTAGTTGACTCCACACAGTGATGCATTATTTGTAACTTTTCAGAACATCATCTTCATTAAAGACACAATCTATAAGTTTCCAACAAATCTCCTTTATGGTTTTAGTAATCCTGTACCTGCTATACATTATGTCAAATCTTCCCTGTGTAGAGACATTTGTTTTCCCATTCTCAAGGAGGATCCTGGTTCCTCTTCCGCCAATGTCCAGTGGGTCAAGTGGCTGCAGAATTGCGTCACTATTTATGGAGTTCCCACAAATTATTATAGGAAGTGACAGTGTTTTTTTGGGCCCAATCGTTCCTCTCTTCCTGTTAAATTTTCCCACCTGGTAGCCCTGGAATGGGAAATCAGAGGTACAGCCTGTCCTTTAAGATCTGAGGTCATTCCCACCTTTATCTGCACATCACACATCTGTAGACCCCCTTTAACTGACAAAGTTGGACTCTTCCACCTGAAGAGAGCATACACAATAAAGGATGTGAAAAGTGTAATGCTTTGTTGGGCTTTACCAAAATGACATTCTACTGTGTAAAGCTCATTCTTGCAGCTTCTGTGTCCTGAAGGGACATTTTGTCTGCTCCTCCAAGATTTGAGCAAGATGTCAAATGAAAATCAGGAAATGTAACAGAAAATACTTGAGCTTGGCTGTACAAAGATGGACACGTGGTTTGTTGTGTGCTGTCATGGGGACCTTGAGGATGCTCCGGTGGGTCACCTTGTGTTCAGTAGTTTGCAGATGAGGCCACTTACCGGCCTTCACACTGAGTTAGGCCTTCACACTGAGTTAGGCCTTCACACTGAGTTAGGTCTTCACACTGAGTTAGGTCTTCACACTGAGTTAGGACTTCACACTGAGTTAGGACTTCACACTGAGTTAGGTTCTTCACACTGAGTTAGGCCTTCACACTGAGTTAGGTCTTCACACCGAGTTAGGTTCTTCACACTGAGTTAGGCCTTCACACAGAGTTAGGACTTCACACTGAGTTAGGACTTCACACTGAGTTAGGTTCTTCACACTGAGTTAGGTTCTTCACACTGAGTTAGGCCTTCACACTGAGTTAGGGCTTCACACCGAGTTAGGTCCTTCACACTGAGTTAGGCCTTCACACAGAGTTAGGCCTTCACACAGAGTTAGGCCTTCACACTGAGTTAGGCCGTCACACTGAGTTAGGACTTCACACTGAGTTAGGACTTCACACTGAGTTAGGCCTTCACACTGAGTTAGGATTTCACACTGAGTTAGACCTTCACATTGAGTTAGGTCTTCACACTGAGTTAGGCCTTCACACTGAGTTAGGTCTTCACACAGAGTTAGGTCTTCACACAGAGTTAGGACTTCACACAGAGTTAGGACTTCACACAGAGTTAGGCCTTCACGCAGAGTTAGGCTTTCACACTGAGTTAGGACTTCACACTGAGTTAGGACTTCACACTGAGTTAGGTTCTTCACACTGAGTTAGGCCTTCACACTGAGTTAGGGCTTCACACCGAGTTAGGCTTTCACACTGAGTTAGGCCTTCACACAGAGTTAGGATTTCACACTGAGTTATGCCTTCACACTGAGTTAGGCTTTCACACTGAGTTAGGCCTTCACACTGAGTTAGGCCGTCACACTGAGTTAGGTCTTCACACTGAGTTAGGACTTCACACTGAGTTAGGCCTTCACACTGAGTTAGGATTTCACACTAAGTTAGGCCTTCACACAGAGTTAGGCCTTCACGCAGAGTTAGGCTTTCACACTGAGTTAGGCCTTCACACAGAGTTAGGATTTCACACTGAGTTAGTCCTTCACACTGAGTTAGGTCTTCACACAGAGTTAGGACTTCACACAGAGTTAGGACTTCACACAGAGTTAGGACTTCACACAGAGTTAGGACTTCACACTGAGTTAGGACTTCACACAGAGTTAGGTCTTCACACAGTTAGGTCTTCACACAGTTAGGTCTTCACACAGAGTTAGGACTTCACACAGAGTTAGGACTTCACACTGAGTTAGGCCTTCACACTGAGTTAGGCTTTCACACTGAGTTAGGCTTTCACACTGAGTTAGGCCTTCACACTGAGTTAGGACTTCACACTGAGTTAGGCCTTCACACTGAGTTAGGCCTTCACACTGAGTTAGGCTTTCACACTGAGTTAGGCCTTCACAGCCTGTATTTTGTTTTCCTCTGGTGAGCTATCGCTAGCCTTTGTGTCCATCTGCCGTTTTGTTTTCCACTGTTACACACGGGCTAGGTGGTGCTCAGTGCTGGCTTAATCAGTGCACGTGTGTTGTACTTCAGTCATTTTCTTCAGTGTGACTAAGCGTTTGTTCAGGAGCTGAAGTAAAGTTCAATGAGGAATTACACCAAGGACATGTTATATCGCATGTATACTTCACTGAAACCAGTCCAATGTGTTTTTAGCTTATATCAAACTTGCTTCAAAGTTTTCAGTCAGGGGAGGTGGCAAAAGTTATAAACAACATTTAAACACAGTAAAAACCAATGTGTCCTGTTCCAAGGCTCTATGAGGTGCCAGAGGTGAATCCTACTTACGTCAAACCTCAACCATCTCAGGGCCAGCACCAGTGTTTCCTTGCCACAGGGTAACCCTGGCGTACCACATCAGCGGCGCCCAATCACAGGGCTGGCGAGGTAAAGCCGAGGGGTCTGAGGGAAGCTGGGAGTCGCGTGCCAGGAATTCAGGGGGACAAGGGAACATCCATCAGGAATGCAGGGGAACAAGGTTACATTCATCAGGAAGCTCAGCAGCATGGATTAAAGAGGGAAGGGGGAGGGAGGGTTGGATTTTTTTACCAGTGATATCGTTATTGTTCAGGGTGGGGGGAAGGAGGGAAGGGGTATGTGTGTCAAATCAAATCAAAGTTTATTGATCGTGTACACAATTTAGCAGATGTTATAGCAGGTGCAACAGTATAATGTCAAACAAGTACACAAATAATCAAAAATGTATATAAAAAAACACAACAACAAATCAAGAAATGTCGGAATGAATCCAATTAACATCCCAAAAAGCACTGTAACAGTAATCCAAATGTAATCTAAATGTATATACACTGGATGAATTTACACAAGATATACTAAGAATGATATGTACAACAGTAGATATATTATAGTGAGCTATGTCAAGAATCCAGTATATAAATAAATATGCAGTGTTTATAAACTGTGTAACTACAATGTAATGTACAATAGTATAAATATTAGAATGAGCTATGTCAATAATACTGTCTTTAAATACACAGTATAAAACCCCATGGCAAAATGGATAGAATTGCAGGAAATTAGCTTCCGGAAGAGAGTCTTTAAAATAAATATACAGTACCAGTCAAATGTTTGGACACACCTACTCATTTTTTTTTTCTTTATTTTTACTATTTTCTACATTGTAGAATAATAGTGAAGACATCAAAACTATGAAATAACACATATGAAATCATGTCGAAATCATGTCTTCAAAGTAGCCACCTTTTGCCTTGATGACAGCTTTGCACACTCTTGGCATTCTCTCAACCAGCTTCATGAGGTAGTCACCTGGAATGCATTTCAATTAACAGGTGTGCCTTGTTAAAAGTTAATTTGTGGAATTCCTTTCCTTCTTAATGCGTTTGAGCCAATCAGTTATGTTGTGACAAGGTAGGGGGGTATACAGAAGATAGTCCTATTTGGTAAAAGACCAAGTCCATATTATGACAAGAACAGATCAAATAAGCAAAGAAAAACGACAGTCCATCATTACTTTAAGACATGAAGGTCAGTCAATACGGAAAATTTCCAGAACTTTTAAAGTTTCTTCAAGTGCAGTCGCAAAAACCATCAAGCGCTATGATGAAACTGGCTCTCATGATGACCGCCACAGGAAAGGAAGACCCAGATAAGTTCATTAGAGTTACCAGCCTCAGAAATTGCAGCCCAAATAAATGCTTCACAGAGTTCAAGTAACAGACATCTCAACATCAACTTTTCAGAGGAGACTGCGTGAATCAGGCCTTCATGGTCGAATTGCTGCAAAGAAACCACTACTAAATAACACCAGTAAGAAGAAGAGACTTGCTTGGGCCAAGAAACACGAGCAATGGACATAAGACTGGTGGAAATCTGTCCTTTGGTCTGATGAGTCCAAATTTGAGATTTTTGGTTAAAAACTGCCGTGTCTTTGTGAGACACAGAGTAGGTGAACAGATGATCTCCACATTTGTGGTTCCCACCGTGAAGCATGTAGGAGGAGGTGTGATGGTGTGGGGGTGCTTTGCTGGTTACACTGTCTGTGATTTTTTTATTTATTCAAGGCACACTTAACCAGCATGGCTACCACAGCATTCTGCAGCGATACGCCATCCATCTAGTTTGTGCTTAGTGGGACTATCATTTGTTTTTCAACAGGACAATGACCCAAAACACACCTACAGGCTGTGTAAGGGCTATTTGACCAAGAAGGAGAGTGATGGCGTGCTGCATCAGATGACCTGGCCTACACAATCACCCGATCTCAACCCAATTGAGATGGTTTGGGATGAGTTGGAACGCAGAGTGAAGGAAAAGCAGCCAACAAGTGCTCAGCATATGTGGGAACTCCTTCAAGACTGTTGGAAAAGCATTCCTCATGAAGCTGGTTGAGAGAATGCCAAGAGTGTGCAAAGCTGTCATCAAGGCAAAGGGTATCTCAAATCTCAAATATATTTTTATTTGTTTAACACTTTTTGGGTTACTACGTGATTCCATGTGTTATTTCATAGTTTTGATGTCTTCACTATTATTCTACAATGTAGAAGATAGTAAAAATAAAAAATAAACCTTGAATGAGTTGGTGTGTCCAAACTTTTGACTGGTACTGTATATGTATGTGAATGGTGTGTATAGACAGTATGGACAGTATGTGAATAGAAAAGGTGTGTATAGCAGTAGTTATATAGGATGAGCCATAACTAGAATACAGTATAAAAATATAAAGTGAGTAAAACAGTATTTAAACATTATTAAAGTGACCAGTGTTCAATGATTCTATATACATAGGGCAGCAGTCTCTAAGGTGCAGCAGGGTAGAGTACCGGGTGGTAGCCGGCTAGTGACAGTGTCTGAGGTTCAGGACAGCGTACTGAGCGGAGGCCGGCTAGTGGTGACTGTTTAACAGTCTGATGGCCTGGAGATAGAAGCTGTTTATCAGTCTCTCGGTCCCAGCTTTAATGCACCTGTACTGTCTCCACCTTCTAGATGGTAGCGGGGGGAACAGGCCGTGGCTCAGGTGGCTAATGTCCTTCATGATCTTCTTGGCCTTCCTGTGACACCGGATGCTGTAGATGTCCTGGAGGGCAGGCAGTGTGCCCCCGATGATGCGTTGGGCTGACCCCACTACCCTCTGGAGAGCCCTGCGGTTGCGGGCGGTGCAATTGCCATACCATGCGGTAATGCAGCCCGACAGGATGCTCTCGATGGTGCATCTGTGGAATTTGGTGAGGGTTTTAGGGGCCAAGCCAAATGTCATCAGCCTTCTGAGGTTAAAGAGGCGCTGTTGCGCCTTCTTCACCACGTTGTCGGTGTGAAGGGACCATTTCAGGTCCTCACTGATGTGCACGCCGAGGAACTTTAAGCTTTTGACCCACTCCCTGTCGATGTTGATGATTGAGTTGAACACCTGCATGGTATGGCAATTGGGTGAAAAGGGAGTACAGGAGAGGGCTGAGCACGCACCCCTGCAACCCTGTGTTGAGTGTCAGGGTGTTGGAGGTGTTGTTGCCTACCTTCACCACTTGGGGTCGGCCCGTCAGGAAATGTAGGACCCAGTTGTACAGTGAGGGGGGTAAAGACCCAGGGCCCTGAGCTTAGTGATGAGCTTGGACAGCACTATGCTGTTGAAGACTGAGCTGTGGTCGATGAACAGTATTCTTTCATAGGTATTTCTCTTGTCCAGGTGGGATAGGGCAGTGTGCAGTGCAATGGCGATTGCGTCGTCCGTGGATCTGTTGGGGCGGTTTGCAAATTGTAGTGGGTCTAAGGTGTCGGATAAAGTGGAGGTGATATGATCCTTAACTAGCCTCTCAAAGCACTTCATGATGACAGAAGTGAGTGCTACGGGGCAATAGTAATTTTGTTCAGTTACCTTCGCTTTCTTGGGTGGACATTTTGAAGCAAGTGGGGACAACAGACTGGGATATGCGGAGATTGAATATGCCCGTAAACACTCCAGCCAGCTGGTCTGCACATGTTGAAAGGTAACCTGGAACCCAAACTGAATTGCTCTGTTTCACTGTTGTTTCACTTTACTTATTAGTACAGGAAGGCAAGACTGAAATCGTGACGTGAAACAGAGCCCTTCAGTTTGGATCCCAGGTTAGAAGAAAAGCCCATACACTGAAATAACATTTCCGTCCACATATGATAAACTGCATGTAGCCAAGATGGCCTGACCTTGGATTGTGCAGAAGAAGGGTTTTTATTTTGGCCACGTTTCTGCACATCTGTTCATTTGGGAGATACTGTGGTTGAGGTTAAAGTAGGCCAGCATGATAGTGTATTTACCACCACACACTACATTGTTAGGGACTACTCCCTCCGATCAGTATTCTTGTGAGTGTGATAATGATAACACTTCCTATGAATACCCTCTTCGTAATGCGTTATACAGATGTAGGATGTTAATTTGATCACTCTTTTGTTGATGAGAATTTCCTGCACTGCAGGAAATGCAGATGGGCTTCGTGATTTACTGAAAACCCAAACTAACACACAGTCATATTAACAGTTGCACTTTTCATGTAGCCTACTTTTTGCTAGCTAATAGCCTAACCACCGATCAAGCAACATTAAGACCCATGGGGCGGCGCACAATTGGCCCAGCGTTGTCCAGGGTAGGGGAAGGAATGGCCGGCAGGGATGTAGCTCAGTTGGTAGAGCACGGCGTTTGCAACGCCAGGGTTGTGGGTTCGATTCCCATGGGGGGCCAGTATAAAAATAAAAATAAATGATGTATGCACTCACTAACTGTAAGTCGCTCTGGATAAGAGCGTCTGCTAAATGACTAAAATGTAAAATGTAAATGTAAATTATGGACTTAACATTCAAATCCTTTTGCTGCAGGATTTATTTTGCTGTGACAATATTGGTCAAATGAAGATCCTAGATCTGTGACTGCATCTATTTAACCCTAACCACTGGTTAGCATGCCTCAACTTAACCTGCCGCGCTGCATGTAAACATCGGTCATTTTGCGATTCCGACAATGTAAGCATTTCTCAGGCTGTCTCCATTACATTCACCCCCTTTGACCTTATCGCAAGAGTAGAGGTGTTAACACAGGTGTCCTGTCTAAATTGCCAACCTGGCCCCATTTCCATTATGGCCACCTAATCATCCCCCTCATTCCTAATTGGGATATATCACTCCTCACCTTTCCATCATGCTAGATGATGTGTGGTGAGCATTCTGGCACAAAATGGTTGCCGTGCATCACATTGGTGGTGGATGAGGTGAGTTTTTCCCCCTTACTATGTAAAGCGCTTTGAGTACCTCAGTTTGTAGAAAGGTGCTATATAAATCCAATCCATTATTATTATTATTATAAACATATTTGTTATTAACCATATGTCCATATAGAAATATACTAAGCTGGCAACAGGTATCCAGAAATGGCGGGAAAACCAAGTGAAAGTCAGCAGTGCAACCTTCAAGTCAAAATAGATACAGTTACCTGAAACATGCGGTCTCAGTCTCACCTTCTTTGCCCACCTTGAGAGTGTGAATGGGGGTGCACTCAATACGACCAAAATACTTTATTTGAGAGATCCTCAGCAATTTGGAGAGAGGACATGTTGGTTAAAGTTCTTGAAGCTTTCAGCAACTTGGTTTTCGTTAAAGTTGTCTGCATCACAGGCTTCACAGAGTTCTACAGAACCCAAAAGGTTCTATGTTGTTGAGCCAACTTATAATTGATTTGAAGAATGCAGTAAGTGAACTATTTTGTCATTCACTCTTCAAACATTGAAAGATTGTCCATAGCCTGTAGGCCTACAATTTCTCTCAGACAGTGAAAACTGAGATTTTTTTCAGAAATGTAAATTGAATTCGAAAACATAATGTTTCTATTGTTTGTGTTGATATACAGTGCATTCGGAAAGTATTCCGACCCCTTCAATTTTCCACATTTTGTTATGTTACAGCCTTATTCTAAAATGGATTAAATTGTTTTTTTTTCCCCTCAGCAATCTATGCACAATACCCCATAATGAAAAAGCAAAAACAGGTTTGTAGAAATGTTTGCAAATTTATAAAAAATGAAACACTGAAATATTACATTTACGTATGTATTCAGACCCTTTACTCAGTACTTTGTTGAAGCACCTTTGGCAGCGATTACAGCCTCAAATCTTCTTGGGTATGATGCTACAAGTTTGGCACACCTGTATTTGGGGAGTTTCAGGTTCAAGTCCGGGCTCTGGCTGTGCAACTCAAGGACATTCAGAGACTTGTTCAGAAGCCACTCCTGCGTTGTCTTGGCTGTGTGCTTAGGGGTCATTGTCCTGTTGGAAGGTGAACCTTCGCCCCAGTCTGAGGTCCTGAGCGCTCTGGAGCAGGTTTTCATCAAGGATCTCTCTGTACTTTGCTCCATTCATCTTTCCCTCGATCCTGACTAGTCTCCCAGTCCCTGCCACTGAAAAACATCCCCACAGCATGATGCTGCCACCACCATGCTTCACCATATGGCTGGTGCCAGGTTTCCTCCATACGTGACGCTTGGCATTCAGGCCAAAAAGTTCAATCTTGGTTTCATCAGACCAGAGAATCCTGTTTCTCATGGTCTGAGAGTCCTTTAGGTGCCTTTTACTGAGGAGTGGCTTCCGTCTGGCCACTCTACCATAAAGGCCTGATTGGTGGAGTGCTGCAGAGATGGTTGACCTTCTGCAAGGTTCTCCCATCTCCACAGAGGAACTCTGGAGCTCTGTCAGAGTGACCATCGGGTTCTTGGTCACCTCCCTGACCAAGGCCCTTCTCCTCCGATTGCTCACTTTGGCAGGTCGGCCAGCTCTAGGAAGAGTCTTGGTGGTTCCAAACTTCTTCCATTTAAGAATGGAGGCCACTGTGTTCTTGATAACCTTCAATGCTGCAGAAATGTTTTGGTTCACTTCCCCAGATCTGTGCCTCGACACAATCCTGTCTCTGAGCTCTACGGCCAATTCCTTCGACCTCATGGCTTGGTTTTTGCTCTGACATGCACTGTCAACTGTGGGACCTTATATAGACAGGTGTGTGCCTTTCCAAATCATTTCCAATCAATTGAATTTACCACAGGTGGACTCCAATCAATTTGTAGAAACATCTCAAGGATGATCAATGGAAACAGGATGCACCTGAGCTCAATTTCGAGTCTCAGAGCAAAGGGTCTGAATACTTATGTAAATAAGGTATTTATGTTTTTTATTTTTAATAAATTAGCTAAAATGTGTCATTATGGCGTATTGTGTGTAGATTGATGAGGAAAATAATATTTAATCAATTTTAGTATAAGGCTGTAAGGTAACAAAATGTGGAAAAAGACAAGGGGTCTGAATACTTTCCGAATGCACTGTACAGTACAAACACAGGACAGGCCTATATAAGGCCACCCCACTGGGCACACACTGGTTGAATCAACATTGTTTCCACGCCATTTCAATGAAATTATGTTGAACCAACATGGAATAGACGTTTAATTGACCTCTGTGTCATATTTCTCCACTCTTATGTAGGCTAGGCCTGGATAGATTGATCAGTCAGAATAACCACAGGGCCTAGCCTACTCAAGAGAGAAGAAAATCTACGTAGCTTATTCAAAGGTGTACAACAGAGGTTGACCTTGTCAAAACCTCTATTAGTCTCTCTGTTGCTGGGCACAAAGCGAAGTTCACTGAAGGAACATTATGCCTTAGACGGCTGTTAAATGTTCCTATTACCTTGCATGGCATAGAGGGCTAACAATAACGGCAGTGTTGTTCTTCAGACAGCCATGGCACAAATTGACTGACATGATTTGAGGACAAGTCTGTCAGTTAAGACGTCGGCTGTAGCTTTATTACACGAACTTGTTGAATATGCAAATGACTAGGCTTTAGGCTACATGTGGTGTTTGGTTTGCAATTTACTTCAATATCCAGATAACTATGACACCTACACTCACTAAGGTAGCCTATTCGTCAGCATCTACAGGCTATAATAATACATGTTACTGTGCTCCCCCTCTTTCGACAGTGACACGAAAAGAAAAGCTGAGGATGGCATAAACGCAAAAAAATACGAAGTCTAAACATTGGCCCAGCCACAAATCTCTTCTTTATTTATTTTACAAATACGTCTCTGGCAGAGAGACAGAGCGTGTCTGCGGCCTGTCCGGCCGGAGCTGTAGCCACAGCACAGTCACAAAACAAAATCCATCCCAAAATATAAACACCAGATTATCTATTTTCTCTGATTTATAGATAGGGAGGGTCGTCCAAATGGCTATATGTCTTGCTCCACCCTCCTATACTCACAATGCGTGCACATGTGTTTTTGTTTTTGCAGACCCCTCTCTAAACCTCAGACGTTAAGGTAAAGGTCCGATTGATTTTATTTCCTCTTTGAGGACAACAAAGATGAACAACCTTAATAAAGACAGTGTAAATAATGAATTTACAATAATAGGCCTAATATTATTAATAAATGAATACATGATAGTATAATAAATTCAATATATAATGTATTATTATTATTTACCAATAACCAATAATCACATTCACGGCTCTTAATATAAATAAGGAACATCAATGAGGAACAACAATAATCCTAAAATTATCAAAAATGTTAGGGACAATCTGCTAGGCTAATTGATTTATGCACATGATTCTGCACTCACTGTGTGTGTGTGTGTGTGTGTGTGTGTGTGAGTATGTGTGTGTGTGTGTGTGTGTGTGTGTGTGTGTGTGTGTGTGTGTGTGTGTGTGTGTGTGTGTGTGTGTGTGTGTGTGTTGAGCACACCTCTGTTGATGATGTACAAAGAGCTGGGAATACTGCCATATGGAGCCTCTTCGTATTGTATGAATGCATCTATGCAGCAACAGATTGAGGTGCGCATACCGTTCCATCACTAAAATGTGGCATTGTATGGTGCACTTTGCTGCATTGAGATGTTTAGACTGTTGTTTTAAGCCATCTAGTTTAGGTTAGCGTTTCACTTATAATACATTTATTACAGTATGTCCATAGTTTATGACTTGAGAAATCCATGTAAAAAATTGACGTTAGACAGCGCTGAGAAATCACTGTTCAAGTCTCATCTATTTCGTAATTATGTTTCATTATTCCCGAAATCCTTTTGTGCTCCTCTGCAAAGAGATATAGGCCAAATAGGCTATAGTAATTGATTGGTGCCTGTAATCCTAGTGGGCTATACACATTGGTTGAATGTGGATTCAATTTTACCCAAGGACATTATTAAGCTCATCACCGACGCTGATATCCAGTTTACGAGGACTATATGTAACACAATAAATAAAAAATATGTCACCATTAGTATGAGAAATATACGAACATTACCATTTCCAGGTGAGGAGGCTATGCATAATATTGCTGGCAAATATTTCGGAATGTCATTTCTCAAATGTTCCAGCATCCAAGGACTTAGTCGGGCATACGCAAGTTATGACAAAATACACCATAAATACATGATAAGGAGTGAGCTAGTATCTCTACGTAGACTATTAATTAAAGCCAGAGTCAGACATAATATGTGCATCAACCGTTTATAAGCATGTACTAAATGTACTCCTATATGCCAAAACATGTTATAATATAATTAGGCCTAGTATCACTCAACATTCTGGGGTATAGGCTAACATTAATTGTAATTCAAGACTGAAGATTATGGAATGAATTTATGGAATGTTTTTTTTAAATAAATTATACTTTTGTATGTTGAGTTGAAAAGCACAAGGTACAGTCAATCTGATATCTTATTTTCTCGTTAATTAGTGTGTGTGCCCTTGACAGAAAGTCCTTTGAATTGAATAGGATGTAGGCTATTTAGCCAAGTAATATTTTCCATCACAGTTGAAATAATAGGCTATAGAGAAAGTTGCAGTTGTGAAAACAGTTTTTAACATTATTTGAAAGCTTATCCATGAGGTCACCGTAAGAAGAAAAAAACAAAAGCGTTATTGCAATGTCAATGTCACATGAGCACGGAGTCCAATCAAAATGTATCCACGCTGAACCGGAGAAGCAGAAGAAACGTATTTATCTAGACTTGAGCGCTCGCTCATTTTTAATCCAACTCGAAAAGTAAAGTTGTTGCTTTGTTTGTTTTGTTCATGTCTGAGCAGCACA
>NW_028165575.1:0-44810 GCF_964263955.1 Coregonus lavaretus | reverse complement strand
TGCTAATTGTCAACGTTGTGAACAGAGTGCCCCATGGGTGGTGGTGGAGGTGGTGGGGGCTGTGGTATTGGCAGGCATAAGCTACGGACAACAAACACAATTTGAATGCCCAGAGGTACCTTGATGAGATCCTGAGGCCCATTGTCGTGCCATTCATCCACCGCCATCACCTCATGTTTCAGCATGATAATGCGCGGCCCCATGTCAAGGATCAGTACACAATTCCTGGAAGCTGAAAATGTCGGAAAAGCTCTGTACACAAGCCACTCATTACAACAAAGCATCCTCTTAACAAGCCATTTGCTTAACGAGGCATGCCTTTTCATTGGCTCCAAGTCTGTTACAGTAAACTGTAAACCCTGAAATCACAAAAAAAAAACTAATGACAACAGAAAGAAACAGCGAGTACATCTTAATCCCGGACATTAACTTAATAATCACGATTATCTGTGAACAGCGGCCCCGAGCAAGATATCCCATGGTGCTCTCATGGAACACTGTGGCTGCATCTGAAATGGCAGCCTATTCCCTATATAGAGCACCCTATGGGACCTAGTCAAAAGCAGTGCACTGCATTGGGTGCCATTTCAAACGCAGCACATACCTGTGGAAAAGTCCACGCTGCTCCGTTCCTGTGCAGCGATTGTGGGTTGTTTGGGTGGAAAAGCAGAATGGAATGGGATGGGGTGGGATGGCAACATGGAGAAGCCATCAGACAAGAGAGAGAGGGGGAGATGGGAGAAAGAGGGGGGGATTGGATACAGTCTGTCATTCAGAATTTCAGAAGAAGGGGAATGAATACAGTTGGGAGGCCAGAGTTACATGCTGTCAATCACGCCACTCACTATGTCCAGAAATAAACTGTAGTCCTATCCACTAGGGCCAGCCAACCCCAATAAACGGCCCGCGGGCCACATCCGGCCCGCAAGAGCCAAATGTCTGGCCCACACTGACAGCATTGGCATTCACTTGTTATAATAAACATGAATTTAATATCCGCGGCTCTGCTTTATTTTGAAATGATCCCACACCTTGACCTGTGGCCGCGTGCATAAGTAAGACGTGCTTCACGCGCTTTGCGTACTCGTCTCCACTCAACTAGCTACCTAGTGTAGTGTCATACACACACAGGAGCCGCAGCCGCTCGCCAGTTAACCCTCTTTCATCAAAAGGACTGACCACTTCCTCACAAAAAAATTATTAAATCCAGTCTAACCAACATGGCATTCGCCAAGATACGCAAGGTAGACCAGGAGAACCGTCAGTTCAAAACTGACTGGACTGAGAGGTATTGCTTTTTTTTACCGGACCACAACAGTGCTAAGCCCACATGCTTAATATGCATGCAGACTGTAGCTGTAATCAAAGCGGACAATCTGAAGCGGCATTTTAACTCTATTCATGCTGCCAGTTTTAATGCAAACTACCCAGAAAAATCGGACCAGCGCAAACAAAAAATTGCAAGCATTTTAACGTCATACAAGCACTCGGTTTTAACTATGTGTAAAACAACATCGGCACAAGAGAGCGCAACAGCTGCCTCATTACACGTTTCTTGGAAGCTTGCAAGAGCTAAGAAGCTATTCGCCGATGCAGAGTTAATTAAACAATGTGCAATCGACAGTTTTAAACCAAGAGGAACCAATAAAAAAAGAAGTTGTTGAGCTGTTGAAGCAAGTGCTGCTGAACATAACATGCAGCAAACTTAACATGTAAATATTTGTATGAACATAACAAGATTCAACAACTGAGACATAAACTGAACAAGTTCCACAGACATGTGACTAACAGAAATTGAATAATGTGTCCCTGAAAAAAAGGGGGGGTCAAAATCAAAAGTAACAGTAAGTATCTGGTGTGGCCACCAGCTGCATTAAGTACAGCAGTGCATCTCCTCCTCATGGACTGCACCAGATTTTCCAGTTCTTGCTGTGAGATGTTACCCCACTCTTCCACCAAGGCACCTGCAAGTTCCCTGACATTTCTGGGGGGAATGGCCCTAGCCCTCACTGTCCAATCCAACAGGTCCCAGATGTGCTCAATGGGATTGAGATCCGGGCTCTTCGCTGGCCATGGCAGAACACTGACATTCCTGTCTTGCAGGAAATCACGTACAGAACGAGCAGTATGGCTGGTGGCATTGTCATGCTGGAGGGTCTTGTCTGGATGAGCCTGCAGGAAGGGTACCACATGAGGGAGGAGGATGTCCTCCCTGTAACGCACAGCGTTGAGATTGCCTGCAATGACAACAAGCTCAGTCCGATGATGCTGTGACACACCACCCCAGACCATGACGGACCCTCCACCTCCAAATCGATCCCGCTCCGGAGTACAGGCCTCAGCGTAACGCTCATTCCTTCGACGATAAACGCGAATCCGACCATCACCCCTGGTGAGACAAAATCACGACTCGTCAGTGAAGAGCACTTTTTGCCAGTCCTGTCTGGTCCAGCAACGGTGGGTTTGTGCCCATAGGCGACGTTGTTGCCTGTGATGTCTGGTGAGGACCTGCCTTACAACAGGCCTACAAGCCCTCAGTCCAGCCTCTCTCAGCCTATTGCGGACAGTCTGAGCACTGATGGAGGGATTGTGCCTTCCTGGTGTAACTCGGGCAGTTGTTGTTGCCATCCTGTACCTGTCCCGCAGGTGTGATGTTCGGATGTACAGATCCTGTGCAGGTGTTGTTACACGTGGTCTGCCACTGTGAGGACAATCAGCTGTCCGTCCTGTCTCCCTGTAGCGCTGTCTTAGGCGTCTCACAGTATGGACATAGCAATTTATTGCTCTGGCCACATCTGCAGTCCTCATGCCTCCTTGCAGCATGCCTAAGGCACGTTCACGCAGATCAGCAGGGACCCTGGGCATCTTTCTTTTGGTGTTTTTCAGAGTCAGTAGAAAGGCCTCTTTAGTGTCCTAAGTTTTCATAACTGTGACCTTAATTGCCTGTAAGCTGTTAGTGTCTTAATGACCGTTCCACAGGTGCATGTTCATTAACGGTTTATGGTTCATTGAACAAGCATGGGAAACAGTGTTTAAACCCTTTACAATGAAGATCTGTGAAGTTATTTGGATTTTTACAAATTATCTTTGAAAGACAGGGTCCTGAAAAAGGGACGTTTCTTTTTTTGCTGAGTTTATATTGTTGATATCTATTTTGTGTATATGATATCTTTCCAATCCTTTCAGATCTATTATACATGTGCTAAATTTACACAGGCAGCCCATTTCTGACGTTAAGCTGCTGTCTTACAGGCTCCTGACCAATTCTGCAATTTGTTGTGTTTTTTTCTGCTTTTTCTTAACTTACATAATGTCTCCTCCATCATTTCCTATGACCGAAAACAGCTTCTGGACATCAGAACAGCGATCACTAACCTCGACTTCAAAAATGTATTCTTCTCAACGAGTAGACAGCTCTGAAGTTCTGCTTACCGGACCAGGCCCTGATCCCCGGGACTCGAAAGAGGAAGTCGAAGCAGTGTCATCATGAGACTACGTAGGCGAGCATGTAGTCGTGGTTGAACGAGGACATGAATATACAACTCGCTGGTTTTTCATCGTCAAGACTGGACGGCAAGAGAGGGAGGTGTCTTTGTTAACAACAGCTGGGCGCGAGATCTCTAATGTTAAGGAAGTCTCAGAGTTTTTGCTCGCCTGAGTTAGAATACCTCAATTTTCATCTATATTTTTCGTAGCTGTCTATTTATCACCACAAACTGCTGGCACTAAGACTCTCTCTCTCTCTCTCTCTCTCTCTCTCTCTCTCTCTCTCTCTCTCTCTCTCTCTCTCTCTCTCTCTCTCTCTCTCTCTCTCTCTCTCTCTCTCTCTCTCTCTCTCTCTCTCTCTCTCTCTCCTCTCTCTCTCTCTCTCTCTCTCTCTCTCTCTCTCTCTCTCTCTCTCTCTCTCTCTCTCTCTCTCTCTCTCTCTCTCTCTCTCTCTCTCTCTCTCTCTCTCAGCTGTATAGGGCCATAAGCAAACAAGAAAATGCTCATCCAGAGGCGGCGCTCCTAGTGGCCAGTGATTTTAGTGCAGGAAAACTTAAATATATTTTACCTCATTTCTAACATCATGTCACCTGTGCAACTAGAGGTGACAAAACTCTAAATTACCTTTACTCCACACACAGAGATGCGTACAAAGCTCTGCCTCGCCCTCCACTTGGCAAATCTGACCATAACTCTATCCTCCTGATTCATGCTTACAAGCAAAAACTCAAACAAGAAGTACCAGTGAAGCGCTCAATACTGAAGTGGTCCGATGAAGCGGATGCTAAGTTACAGGACTGTTTCGCTAGCACAGACTGGAATATGTTCTGGGAATTCATCTGATAACATTGAAGAGTTTACCACATCAGTCAATGGCTTCATTAATAAGTGCATCGCAGTGCACTGGATCCTGGACTTCCTGAACGGGGCCGCCACCAGGCGGTAAGGGTAGGCAACAACACATCTGCCACGCTGACCATCAACACAGGGGCCCCTCAGGGGTGTGTGCTTAGTCCACACCTGCACTCTCTGTTCACCCAAAACTGCGTAGCCGCGCACGACTTCCAACACTTGACGACCCTACGGTGGTAAGACTGATCACCGGTGGCAATGAGGCAGCCTATAGAGGGGAGGAGGTCAGAGACCTGGCAGTGGTGTGCCGGGACAACAACCTCTCCATCAACGTCAGAAAGACAAAAGAGCTGATTGTGGACTACAGGAAATGGAGGGGCGAGAGTTTCAAGTTCCTCGGTGTCCAAATCACATCCACACAGTTGTGAAGGGGCACGTCAGAGCCTCTTCCCCCTCAGGAGGCTGAAAAGATTCGGCATGGGTCCTCAGATCCTCAAAAAGTTATACAGCTGCACCACTGAGAGCATCTTGACTGGCTGCATCACCGCTTGGTATGGAAACTGCTCGGCATCCGACCGCAAGGCGCTACAGAGGGTGGTGAGTATGGCCCAGTACATCACTGGGGCCGAGATCCCTGCCATCCAGGACCTCTATACCAGGCGGTGTCAGAGGAAGGCCCTACAAATGGTCAAAGACTCCAGCCACCCAAGTCATAGACTGTTCTCTCTGCTACTGCACAGAAAGTGGTAGCAGTGCACCAAGTCTGCAACAAACAAGACCCTGAAACAGCTTCTACCCCCAAGCCATAAGACTGCTAAACAAGACTGCTAAATAGCTACTCAAATGGCTACCCAGACTACCTGCATTGACCCTTTTTTCACTAACTTACTTGCACAGACCCTATGCACACACACTCACACATACTTACACTGAAATCCCTACACACACACACACACACTACACACGCCCACACACACACATAGCACACTCACACATGCATACTGACACCACACACATACACACACGCACACACATTCATAGTCACCACATACGCTGTTGCTACTGTCTATTATCTATCCTGTTGTCTAGTCACTTTACCCCTACCTACAGTATACTGCTGCTACTGTCTATTATCTATCCTGTTGTCTAGTCACTTTACCCCTACCTACAGTATACTGCTGCTACTGTCTATTATCTATCCTGTTGTCTAGTCCCTTTACCCCTACCTACAGTATACTGCTGCTACTGTCTATTATCTATCCTGTTGTCTAGTCACTTTACCCCTACCTACAGTATACTGCTGCTACTGTCTATTATCTATCCTGTTGTCTAGTCCCTTTACCCCTACCTACAGTATACTGCTGCTACTGTCTATTATCTATCCTGTTGTCTAGTCACTTTACCCCTACCTACAGTATACTGCTGCTACTGTCTTATCTATCCTGTTGTCTAGTCACTTTACCCCTACCTACAGTATACTGCTGCTACTGTCTATTATCTATCCTGTTGTCTAGTCACTTTACCCCTACCTACAGTATACTGCTGCTACTGTCTATTATCTATCCTGTTGTCTAGTCACTTTACCCCTACCTACAGTATACTGCTGCTACTGTCTATTATCTATCCTGTTGTCTAGTCCCTTTACCCCTACCTACAGTATACTGCTGCTACTGTCTATTATCTATCCTGTTGTCTAGTCACTTTACCCCAACCTACAGTATACTGCTGCTACTGTCTATTATCTATCCTGTTGCCTAGTCACTTTACCCCTACCTACAGTATACTGCTGCTACTGTCTATTATCTATCCTGTTGTCTAGTCACTTTACCCCTACCTACAGTATACTGCTGCTACTGTCTATTATCTATCCTGTTGCCTAGTCACTTTACCCCTACCTACAGTATACTGCTGCTACTGTCTATTATCTATCCTGTTGTCTAGTCCCTTTACCCCTACCTACAGTATACTGCTGCTACTGTCTATTATCTATCCTGTTGTCTAGTCACTTTACCCCTACCTACAGTATACTGCTGCTACTGTCTATTATCTATCCTGTTGTCTAGTCCCTTTACCCCTACCTACAGTATACTGCTGCTACTGTCTATTATCTATCCTGTTGTCTAGTCACTTTACCCCTACCTACAGTATACTGCTGCTACTGTCTATTATCTATCCTGTTGTCTAGTCACTTTACCCCTACCTACAGTATACTGCTGCTACTGTCTATTATCTATCCTGTTGTCTAGTCACTTTACCCCTACCTACAGTATACTGCTGCTACTGTCTATTATCTATCCTGTTGCCTAGTCACTTTACCCCTACCTACAGTATACTGCTGCTACTGTCTATTATCTATCCTGTTGTCTAGTCACTTTACCCCTACCTACAGTATACTGCTGCTACTGTCTATTATCTATCCTGTTGTCTAGTCACTTTACCCCTACCTACAGTATACTGCTGCTACTGTCTATTATCTATCCTGTTGTCTAGTCCCTTTACCCCTACCTACAGTATACTGCTGCTACTGTCTATTATCTATCCTGTTGCCTAGTCACTTTACCCCTACCTACAGTATACTGCTGCTACTGTCTATTATCTATCCAGTTGTCTAGTCCCTTTACCCCTACCTACAGTATACTGCTGCTACTGTCTATTATCTATCCTGTTGTCTAGTCCCTTTACCCCTACCTACAGTATACTGCTGCTACTGTCTATTATCTATCCTGTTGCCTAGTCCCTTTACCCCTACCTACAGTATACTGCTGCTACTGTCTATTATCTATCCTGTTGTCTAGTCACTTTACCCCTACCTACAGTATACTGCTGCTACTGTCTATTATCTATCCTGTTGCCTAGTCACTTTACCCCTACCTACAGTATACTGCTGCTACTGTCTATTATCTATCCTGTTGTCTAGTCCCTTTACCCCTACCTACAGTATACTGCTGCTACTGTCTATTATCTATCCTGTTGTCTAGTCACTTTACCCCTACCTACAGTATACTGCTGCTACTGTCTATTATCTATCCTGTTGTCTAGTCACTTTACCCCTACCTACAGTATACTGCTGCTACTGTCTATTATCTATCCTGTTGTCTAGTCACTTTACCCCTACCTACAGTATACTGCTGCTACTGTCTATTATCTATCCTGTTGCCTAGTCACTTTACCCCTACCTACAGTATACTGCTGCTACTGTCTATTATCTATCCTGTTGTCTAGTCCCTTTACCCCTACCTACAGTATACTGCTGCTACTGTCTATTATCTATCCTGTTGTCTAGTCACTTTACCCCTACCTACAGTATACTGCTGCTACTGTCTATTATCTATCCTGTTGTCTAGTCACTTTACCCCTACCTATATGTGCACAGTTACTTTACCTCAATTACCTGGTACCCCTGCACATCGACTCAGTACTGGTACTTCCTGTATATAGCCATGTTATTACCTGGTACCCCTGCACATCTACTCAGTACTGGTACTTCCTGTATATAGCCATGTTATTACCTGGTACCCCTGAACATCTACTCAGTACTGGTACTTCCTGTATATAGCCATGTTATTACCTGGTACCCCTGCACATTGACTCAGTACTGGTACTTCCTGTATATAGTCATGTTATTACCTGGTACCCCTGCACATCTACTCAGTACTGGTACTCCCTGTATATAGCCATGTTACGTTTACTCGTTATTGTTATTCGTTATTCACTGTGTAGTTATTCCTCATGTCACTGTTTATATATATATTTGTATCTTAACTCTGCATTTTTTGGAAAAGGACCCGTAAGTTAGCATTCCACTGTTAGTCTAGACCTGTTGTTTAATTGTAGACGATTGATTTGATCTTTTGCCCCATTGTTGGCAAAAGATCTGATCTGATTGGTCAAAAGACGAATTAGTGGCAAAGGATCTGAATGTGACTGCCTGTATAAATACAGCCACACAGCAAATTGGCCATTGTTACCTGGTGTTGATTAATTTTCACTGTAACATTTCTTGTGTTGATTCAGGTGTTAAACTACCACTCCTTGGTGTAAAAGAACCCCAGTGTTGGTGTTAATAACCAGTGTGTCAGTTCTACTCTGTGGAGAGTACAACAGTCCCATCAAAACCACGCCGCCCCTTTTTTTTATTTTTTTTATTTCACCTTTATTTAACCAGGTAAACCAGTTGAGAACAAGTTCTCATTTACAACTGCGACCTGGCCAAGATAAAGCATAGCAGTGCGATAAAAACAAACACAGAGTTACATATGGGGTAAAACAAAACAAAGTCAAAAATACAACAGAAATACATATAATATACAGTGTGCAAATTTAGCAAGTTATGGAGGTAGGCAATAAAATAGGCTATATGCAAAATAATTACAATTAGTATTAACACTGGAATGAGAGATGTGCAAGAGATGATGTGCAAATAGAGATACTGGGGTACAAATGAGCAAAATAGATAACAATATAGGGATGAGGTAGTTGGGCGGGCTAATTTCAGATGGGCTGTGTACAGGTGCAGTGATCGGTAAGGTGCTCTGACAACTGATGCTTAAAGTTAGTGAGGGAGATAAGTGTCTCCAGCTTCAGAGATTTTTGCAATTTGTTCCAGTCATTGGCAGCAGAGAACTGGAAGGAATTGCGGCCAAAGGAGGTGTTGGCTTTGGGGATGACCAGTGAGATATACCCGCTGGAGCGCAGACTACGGGTGGGTGTTGCTATGGTGACCAATGAGCTAAGATAAGGCGGGGATTTGCCTAGCAGTGATTTATAGATGGCCTGGAGCCAGTGGGTTTGGCGACGAATATGTAGTGAGGACCAGCCAACAAGAGCGTACAGGTCACAGTGGTGGGTATTATATGGGGCTTTGGAGACAAAACGGATGGCACTGTGATAGACTACATCCAATTTGCTGAGTAGAGTGTTGGGGGCTATTTTGTAAATGACATCGCCGAAGTCAAGGATCGGTAGGATAGGAATCCAACTAGAATCCCTTCATTATCATATTTCCCAGCATGCTCTACTGCAGGTAGATTGTTTTTATTATCTGTGTTTTTGCATATACATTGATTGATTGGTTAATCTTACGTTACACAAAGATAAATAATTTTCTAAACTAATCCAATCAGTTAGTTAGATTTTTTGCACCCCATTAGTGAAATGGTTGTTCCATTTTTAACCCTGACAGTCATTCTGAATGCAGTTTGAGGGTGAATGAAAATGGAGTGCCTAACTCTAGTTGGATTCCAATAGGAATTACACATCATTTTGCATAATGTAAACAATGAGTTTCAGACCATTGTAAAATAAGGTTCTTATGAGATATGTAATGTATCGTCATAAAGTATTACATTTTAACGATAACATTAGCCTAGCCACTCACTTGAAGGCCACAGGACAGAAAATGAATGAATTCAACAACCATGTCTCTGTCACTAATAAATACAGTCATGTGTGGTAATTCTACGATTCACTCAAAAAGGCAAGGCACGCTGGGAATTTATAGTGGAGGCGTGGCTTAGGGTTGTGTGGCTTTCAGTTATTTATTTTAGCCACCCGTGAGTGGAAGAGTTACACCAGTTTAAGTGGTCTATGGTTATCTTAATTAACGTTTGAGCATGTCTGCTGCCACGTCTGAAGTCTGTTTAAATGGTTACATAAGAGTATGTGGCAATAAAGAGTTGTAAATAACGTTATGGTGTTCTTATCCCAACACTGAGAGACCTTGTAAGAGATACGGACCTCTTGGCGTAATGGTTAAAAATACTATATGAGGTGTTATTGCGTAACACTAAAAGTGTTAATTCCCCAACGCTGACAAAGTGTTGATTCAACACAGAATAATTTTGTGTACATGGAGTGCGTCTGGGGTTAGGTTGGTGTTAGGGGTTGGGACTAGACTAGGGGTTAGGCTGGTGTTAGGGGTTGGGACTAGACTAGGGGTTAGGCTGGTGTTAGGGGTTGGGACTAGACTAGGGGTTAGGCTGGTGTTAGGGGTTGGGACTAGACTAGGGGTTAGGCTGGTGTTAGGGGTTGGGACTAGACTAGGGGTTAGGCTGGTGTTAGGGGTTGGGACTAGACTAGGGGTTAGGCTGGTGTTAGGGGTTGGGACTAGACTAGGGGTTAGGCTGGTGTTAGGGGTTGAGACTAGGGGTTAGGCTGTATAGCAGGAGGCTGTGGTACAGATCTGCTGTCCCCCTGGACACAGACAGATGGTTATCTTAATTAACTTTTGAGCATGTCTGCTGCCACGTCTGAAGTCTGTTTAAATGGTTACATAAGAGTATGTGGCAATAAAGAGTTGTAAATAACGTTATGGTGTTCTTATCCCAACACTGAGAGACCTTGTAAGAGATACGGACCTCTTGGCGTAATGGTTAAAAATACTATATGAGGTGTTATTGCGTAACACTAAAAGTGTTAATTCCCCAACGCTGACAAAGTGTTGATTCAACACAGAATAATTTTGTGTACATGGAGTGCGTCTGGGGTTAGGCTGGTGTTAGGGGTTGGGACTAGACTAGGGGTTAGGCTGGTGTTAGGGGTTGGGACTAGACTAGGGGTTAGGCTGGTGTTAGGGGTTGGGACTAGACTAGGGGTTAGGCTGGTGTTAGGGGTTGGGACTAGACTAGGGGTTGGGACTAGACTAGGGGTTAGGCTGGTGTTAGGGGTTGGGACTAGACTAGGGGTTAGGCTGGTGTTAGGGGTTGGGACTAGACTAGGGGTTAGGCTGGTGTTAGGGGTTGGGACTAGACTAGGGGTTAGGCTGGTGTTAGGGGTTGGGACTAGACTAGGGGTTAGGCTGTATAGCTGGAGGCTGTGATACAGATCTGCTGTCCCCCTGGACAAAGACAGATGACTTCTCCAGCTGCTGGTGCGACTCATAAACTGGCTAGGCTGGAAACACAGGGGCCTCTTTAGAGTTCCCTGCTCTGGTCTGTTCTGTCGCAGCAACACTGTACAGTGCATTAGGAAAGTATTCAGACCCCTTGACTTTTTCCACGTTGTTACGTTAAAGCCTTGTTCTAAAATGGATTAAATAGTTTTTTTCCCCTCATCAATCTACACACAATACCCCATAATGACAAAGCAAAAACAAGTTTTTGTAAATGTATTTAAAACAAATAACTGAAATATCAAATTTACATAAGTATTAAGACCCTTTACTCAGTACTTTGTTGAAGCATCTTTGGCAGCGATTACAGCCTTGAGTCTTCTTGGGTGTGACGCTACAAGCTTGGCACACCTGTATTTGGGGAGTTTCTCCCATTCTTCTCTGTATGCTTAGGGTCGTTGTCCTGTTGGAAGGTGAACCTTCGCCCCCGTCTGAGGTCCTGAGTGCTCTGGAGCAGGTTTTCATCAAGGATCTCTCTGTACTTTGCTCCGTTCATCTTTGCCTCGATCCTGACTAGTCTCCCAGTCCCTGCAGCTGAAAAACATCCCCACAGCATGATTTTGCCACCACTAAGCTTCACCGTAAGGATGGTGCCAAGTTTCCTCCAGACGTGACGCTTGGCATTCAGGCCAAAGAGTTCAATCTTGGTTTCATCAGACCAGAGAATCATGTTTCTCATGGTCTGAGAGTCCTGTAGGTGCCTTTTGGCAAACTCCAAGCAGGCTGTCATCTGCCACTCTACCATAAAGGCCTGATTGGAGGAGTGCTGCAGAGATGGTTGTCCTTCTAGAAGGTTCTCCCATCTCCACAGAGGAACTCTGGAACTCTGTCAGAGTGAAAATCAGGTTCATGGTCACCTCCCTGACCAAGGCCCTTCTCCCCCAATTGCTCAGTTTGGCCGGGCGACCAGCTCTAGGAAGAGTCTTGGTGGTTCCACACTTCTTCCATTTAAGAGTGATGGAGGCCACTGTGTTCTTGGGGACCTTCAATGCTGCAGAATATTTTGTGTACCCTTCCCCAGACCTGTGCCTCGACACAATCCTGTCTAGGATCTCTACGGACAATTCCTTCGACCTTACGGCTTGGGTTTTGCTCTGACAGGCACTGAAAACTGTGGGACCTTATATAGACAGGTGTGTGCCTTTCCAAATCATGTCCAATCAATTGAATTTACCACAGGTGGACTCCAATCAAGTTGTAGAAACATCTCAAGGATGATCAATGGAAACAGGATCCACCTGAGCTCAATTTCGAGTCTCATAGCAAAGGGTCTGAATACTTATGTAAATAAGGTATTTCTGTTTTTTATTTTTAATGAATTTGCAAACATTTCTAAAAACCTGTTTTCGCTTTGTCATTATGGGGTATTGTGTGTAGATTAATGAGATTAAAAAAAGAAAGAATGTAATCCATTTTAGAATAAGGCTGTAACGTAACAAAATGTGGAAAAAGGGAAGAGGTCTGAATACTTTCCGAATGAACTGTATATACAAAAGTATGTGGACACCAAATTAGTGGATTCGGCTATTTCAGCCACACCTGTTGCTGATGTGTATAACATTGAGCACACAGCCATGCAATCTCCATTGACAAACATTGGCAGTAGAATGGCCTTACTGAAGTGCTCAATGACTTTCAACGTGGCACCGTCATAGGATGCCACCTTTCCAACAAGTCAGTTCGTAAAATTTCTGCCCTGCTACAGCTGCCCTGGTCAACTGTAATTATTGTTATTGTGAAGTGAAAACGTCTAGGAGCAACAACGGCTCAGCCGCGAAGTGGTAGGCCACACAAGCTCACAAAACGGGACCGGCGAGTGCTGAAGCACGTAGCACGTAAAAAATAGTCTGTCCTCGATTGCAACACTCACTACCGAGTTTCAAACTGCCTCTGGAAGCAACGTCAGTTCAAGAACTGTTCGTCGGGAGCTTCATGAAATGGGTTTCCATGGCCGAGCAGCCGCACACAAGCATAGGATCACCATGCGCAATGCCAAGCGTCGGCTGGAGTGGTGTAAAGCTTGCCGCCATTGGACTCTGGAGCAGTGGAAACACTTTCTCTGGAGTGATGAATCCCACTTCACCATCTGGCGAATCCCACTTCACCAACGGACAAATGTGGGTTTGGCGGATGCCAGGAGAACGCTACCTGCCCCAATGCATAGTGCTAACTGTAAAGTTTGGTGGAGGAGGAATAATGATCTGGGGCTGGTTTTTATGGTTCGGGCTAGGCCACTTAGTTCCAGTGAAGGGAAATCTTAACGCTACAGTATACAATGACATTCTAGACAATTCTGTGCTTTCAACTTTGTGGCAACAGTTTGGGAAAGGCCCTTTCCTGGTTCAAATCAAATCAAATCAAATTGTATTTGCCACATGCGCCAAATACAACAGTGAAATGCTTACTTACAAGCCCTTAACCAACAATGCAGTTTTTGACAATGCCCACGTTCACAAAGAGAGGTCCATACAGAAGTGGTTTGTCGAGATCGTTGTGGAAGAACTTGACTGGCCTGCACAGAACCCTGACCTCAACTCTATCGAACACCTTTGAGATTAATTGGAACTCCGACTGCGAGCCAGGCCTAATCGCCCAACCTCAGTGCCCAACCTCACTAATGCTGTTGTGGCTGAATGGAAGCAAGTCCCAGCAGCAATGTTCCAACATCTAGTGGAAAGCCTTCCCAGAAGAGTGGAGGCTGTTATAGCAGCAAAGGGGAGACCAACTCCATATTAATGCCCATGATTTTGGAATGAGATGTTCGATGAGCAGGTGTCCACATACCTTTGGTCATGTAGTGTATGTACAGTGGGGAGAACAAGTATTTGATACACTGCCGATTTTGCAGGTTTTCCTACTTACAAAGCATGTAGAGGTCTGTACTTTTTAGCATAGGTACACTTCAACTGTGAGAGACGGAATCTAAAACAAAAATTCAGAAAATCACATTGTATGATTTTTAAGTAAATTAATTTGCATTTTATTGCATGACATAAGTATTTGATCACCTACCAACCAGCAAGAATTCCGGCTCTCACAGACCTGTTAGTTTTTCTATAAGAAGCCCTCCTGTTCTCCACTCATTACCTGTATTAACTGCACCTGTTTGAACTCGTTACCTGTATAAAAGACACCTGTCCACACACTCAATCAAACAGACTCCAACCTCTCCACAATGGCCAAGACCAGAGAGCTGTGTAAGGACATCAGGGATAAAATTGTAGACCTGCACAAGGCTGGGATGGGCTACAGGACAATAGGCAAGCAGCTTGGTGAGAAGGCAACAACTGTTGGCGCAATTATTAGAAAATGGAAGAAGTTCAAGATGACGGTCAATCACCCTCGGATTTGGGGCTCCATGCAAGATCTCACCTCGTGGGGCATCAATGGTCATGAGGAAGGTGAGGGATCAGCCCAGAACTACACGGCAGGACCTGGTCAATGACCTGAAGAGAGCTGGGACCACAGTCTCAAAGAAAACCATTAGTAACACACTACGCCGTCATGAATTAAAATCCTGCAGCGCACGCAAGGTCCCCCTGCTCAAGCCAGCGCATGTCCAGGCCCGTCTGAAGTTGGCCAATGACCATCTGGATGATCAAGGGGAGGAATGGGAGAAGGTCATGTGGTCTGATGAGACAAAAATAGAGCTTTTTGGTCTAAACTCCACTCACCGTGTTTGGAGGAAGAAGAAGGATGAGTACAACCCCAAGAACACCATCCCAACCGTGAAGCATGGAGGTGGAAACATCATTCTTTAGGGATGCTTTTCTGCAAAGAGGACAGGACGACTGCACCGTATTGAGGGGAGGATGGATGGCGCCATGTACAGTGGGGAAAAAATGTATTTAGTCAGCCACCAATTGTGCAAGTTCTCCCACTTAAAAAGATGAGAGAGGCCTGTAATTTTCATCATAGGTACACGTCAACTATGACAGACAAATTGAGAAAACAAAATCCAGAAATTCACATTGTATGATTTTTAATGAATTTATTTGCAAATTATGGAGGAAAATAAGTATTTGGTCACCTACAAACAAGCAAGATTTCTGGCTCTCACAGACCTGTAACTTATTCTTTAAGAGGCTCCTCTGTCCTCCACTCGTTACCTGTATTAATGGCACCTGTTTGAACTTGTTATCAGTATAAAAGACACCTGTCCACAACCTCAAACAGTCACCCTCCAAACTCCACTATGGCCAAGACCAAAGAGCTGTCAAAGGACACCAGAAACAAAATTGTAGACCTGCACCAGGCTGGGAAGACTGAATCTGCAATAGGTAAGCAGCTTGGTTTGAAGAAATCAACTGTGGGAGCAATTATTAGGAAATGGAAGACATACAAGACCACTGATAATCTCCCTTGATCTGGGGCTCCACGCAAGATCTCACCCCGTGAGGTCAAAATGATCACAAGAACGGTGAGCAAAAATCCCAGAACCACACGGGGGGACCTAGTGAATGACCTGCAGAGAGCTGGGACCAAAGTAACAAAGCCTACCATCAGTAACACACTACGCCGCCAGGGACTCAAATTCTGCAGTGCCAGACGTGTCCCCCTGCTTAAGCCAGTACATGTCCAGGCACGTCTGAAGTTTGCTAGAGTGCATTTGGATGATCCAGAAGAGGATTGGGAGAATGTCATATGGTCAGATGAAACCAAAATATAACTTTTTGGTAAAAACTCAACTTGTCGTGTTTGGAGGACAAAGAATGCTGAGTTGCATCCAAAGAACACCATACCTACTGTGAAGCATGGGGGTGGAAACATCATGCTTTGGGGCTGTTTTTCTGCAAAGGGACCAGGACGACTGATCCGTGTAAAGGAAAGAATGAATGGGGCCATGTATCGTGAGATTTTGAGTGAAAACCTCCTTCCATCAGCAAGGGCATTGAAGATGAAACGTGGCTGGGTCTTTCAGCATGACAATGATCCCAAACACACCGCCCGGGCAACGAAGGAGTGGCTTCTTAAGAAGCATTTCAAGGTCCTGGAGTGGCCTAGCCAGTCTCCAGATCTCAACCCCATAGAAAATCTTTAGAGGGAGTTGAAAGTCCGTGTTGCCCAGCGACAGCCCCAAAACATCACTGCTCTAGAGGAGATCTGCATGGAGGAATGGGCCAAAATACCAGCAACAGTGTGTGAAAACCTTGTGAAGACTTACAGAAAACGTTTGACCTGTGTCATTGCCAACAAAGGGTATATAACAAAGTATTGAGAAACTTTTGTTATTGACCAAATACTTATTTTCCACCATAATTTGCAAATAAATTCATAAAAAATCCAACAATGTGATTTTCTGGAAAAAAAATTCTCATTTTGTCTGTCATAGTTGACGTGTACCTATGATGAAAATTACAGGCCTCTCTCATCTTTTTAAGTGGGAGAACTTGCACAATTGGTGGCTGACTAAATACATTTTTTCCCCACTGTATGATACAAATTACAGACCTCTGAATGCTTTGTAAGTAGGAAAACCTGCAAAATCGGCAGTGTATCAAATACTTGTTCTCCCCACTGTATGTACATATAGGTAGGGATAAAGTGACTAGGCAACAGAATAGATAATAAAATGTAGCCGCAGCGTATGTGATGAGTCAAAAGAGTTAGTGCAAAAAGGGTCAATGTAGATAGTTAAATAGTTAACCAATAGCTACACGGACTAACTATTTATCTATGGTTTGGGGGTAGAAGCTGTTCAGGGTCCTGTTGGTTCCAGACATGGTGCGTCGGTACCGCCTGCCGTGCGGTATCAGAGAGAACAGTCTATGACTTGGGTGGCTGGAGTCTTTGACAATTTTTAGGGGCCTTCCTCTGACACCGACTGGTATAGAGGTCCTGGATGGCAGGGAGTGCAGCCCCAGTGATGTACTGGGCCGCACTCACTACCCTCTGTAGAGCATTGTGTTAGGATGCCAAGCAGGTGCCATACAAACAGGTGATGCAGCCAGTCAAGATGCTCTCAATGGTGCAGCTGTAGAACTTATCTGAGGGCCCATGCTAAATCTTTTCAGCCTTCCGAGGGGGAAGAGACATTGTTGTGCCTTCTTCATGACTGTGTTGGTGTGTGTGGACCATGATAATCCCTTAGTGATGTGGACACCGAGGAACTTGAATCTCTCGAGCCGCTCCACTACAGGCCCGTCGATGTGGATGGGGGCGTGCTCGGTTTCCTATAGTCCACGATCAGCTCTTTTGTCTTGCAGACGTTGAGGGAGAGGTTGTTGTCCTGGCACCACACTGCCAGGTCACTAACCTCCTCCCTATAGGCTGTCTCATTGTCATTGGTGATCAGGCCTACCACCGTTGTGTCGTCAGCAATCTTAATGATGGTGAGGACTCCCGAGTGGCGCAGCGGTCTAAGGAACTACAGCCTTTGTTTCAATCCCAGGCGGTATCACAGCCGGCCGTGACCGGGAGCCCCATAGGGCAGCGCACAATTGACCCAGCTTCTTCTGGGTTAGGAGAGGGTTTGGCCGGGCGGATTTCCTTGGCTCATTGCGCTCTAGCGACTCCTTGTGGCGGGCCGGGCGCCTGCAAGCTGACTTCGGTCATCAGTTGTACGGTGTTTCCTCCGACACATTGTTGCGCCTGGCTTCCGGGTTAAGCGAGCAGTGTGTTAAGAAGCAGTGTGGCTTGTTGGTTCATGTTTTGGAGGACGCATGACTCGACCTTCACCTCTCTCCCCATTGTGGAGTTGCAGCAATGAGACAAGATCGTAACTACCAATTGGATATCACGAAATTGGGGAGAAATAGGGGGTAAAATAAATTTAAAATAATAATTCATGATGTTATGGAGTACAGGATGGGACTAAGCACGCACCCCCGTGGGGCCCCAGTGTTGAGGGTCAGCGTGGCAGATGTGTTGTTGTCTACCCTCACCACCTGGGGGCGGCCCATCAGGAATTCCAGGATCCAGTTGCAGGGGGAGGTGTTCAGTACCAGGGTCCTTAGCTTAGTGATGAGCTTGCAGGGCACTATGGTGTTGAACGCTGAGCTATAGTCAATGAACAGCATTCTCACGTAGGTGTTCCTCTTGTCCAGGTGGGAGAGGGCAGTGTGGAGTACAATAGAAATCGCGTCATCTGTGGATCTGTTGGGGCTGTATTTGAATTGGAGTGGGTCCAGGGTATCTGGGATGATGGCGTTGATGTGAGCCATGATGTGAGTGCTATGATGTGAGTGCTAAAGGTCGGTAGTCATTTAGACAGGTTACCTTGGCGTTCTTGGACACAGGGACTTTGGTGGTATGCTTGAAACATGTTGGTATTAAGAGGTTGAAAATGTCAGTGAAGACACTTGCTAGCTGGTCAGTGTATGCTCTGAGTACGCGTCCTGGTAATCCGTCTAATCCTTGTGAATGTTAACCTGTTTAAAGGTCTTACTCACATCGGCTACGGAGAGCGAGATCACACACTCGTCCGGAACAGCTGGTGCCCTCATGCATGGTTCAGTTTTGCTTGCCTTTAAGTGAGCATATAATTAATTTAGCTCATCTGGTAGGTTTGCTTCACTGGGCAGCTCGCGGCTGGGTTTCCCTTTGTAATTCATGATAGTTTGCAAGCCCTGCCACATCCGACGAGCGTCAAAGCCGGCGTAGTAGGATTGGATCTTAGTCTTGTATTGACTTTTTGACTGATTGATGGCTCGTCAGAGGTCGTAGCGGGATTTCTTATAAGTGTCCGAATTAGTGTCCCGCTCCTTGACCTTGGCAGCTCTAGCCTCTAGCTCAGTGCAGATGTTGATAGTAATCCATGGCTTCTGGTTGTGACATGTACGTACGGTCACTGTGGGGACGTCGTCGTCGATGCACTCATTAATGAAGCCGGTGACTGATGTGGCAAACTCCTCAATGTTATGTGTGTATGTGTCTATGTGTGTATGTGTGTATGTGTGTGTGTGTGTGTGTGTGTGTGTGTGTGTGTCTATGTGTGTGTGTGTGTGAAATGATGGAGGGTGGAGGGATGGAGGGATGGAGGGATGGAGGGTGGAGGGATGGAGGGATGGAGGGATGGAGGGATGGAGGGTGGAAGGATGGAGGGTGGAGGGTGGAGGGATGGAGGGATGGAGGGATGGAGGGTGGAGGGATGGAGGGGTGGAGGGATGGAGGGATGGAGGGTGGAGGGATGGAGGGTGGGAGGGGTGGGAGGGGTGGAGGGATGGAGGGATGGAGGGTGGAGGGATGGAGGCATGGAGGGATGGAGGGGTGGAGGATGGAGGGATGGAGGGATGGAGGGGTGGAGGGATGGAGGGTGGAGGGATGGAGGGTGGGAGGGGTGGAGGGATGGAGGGTGGAGGGATGGAGGGATGGAGGGTGGAGGGATGGAGGGTGGAGATATGGAGGGTGGAGGGATGGAGGGTGGAGGGTTGGAGGGTGGAGGGATGGAGGTTGGAGGGATGGAGGGATGGAGGGTGGAGGGATGGAGGGTGGAGGGTTGGAGGGTGGAGGGATGGAGGGATGGCGGGTGGAGGGATGGAGGTTGGAGGGTGGAGGGATGGAGGGATGGAGGTTGGAGGGTGGAGGGTTGGAGGGTGGAGGGATGGAGGGATGGAGGGGTGGAGGGATGGAGGGTGGAGGGATGGAGGGTGGAGGGTTGGAGGGATGGAGGGATGGAGGGTGGAGGGATGGAGGGTGGAGGGATGGAGGGTGGAGGGATGGAGGGGTGGAGGGATGGAGGGGTGGTGGTCCTCTGTAGCTCAGCTGGTAGAGCACGGCGCTTGTAACGCCAAGGTAGTGGGTTCGATCCCCGGGACCACCCATACACAAAAAAATGTATGCACGCATGACTGTAAGTCGCTTTGGATAAAAGCGTCTGCTAAATGGCATATTATTATTATTATTATTATGGAGGGTGGAGGGGTGGAGGGATGGAGGATGGAGGGATGGAGGGTGTAGGGATGGAGGGATGGAGGGTGGAGGGATGGAGGGATGGAGGGTGGAGGGATGGAGGGTTGAGGGATGGAGGGATGGAGGGTGGAGGGATGGAGGGATGGAGGGTGGAGGGGTGGAGGGATGGAGGGTGGAGGGATGGAGGGATGGAGGGATAGAGGGATGAGGGATGGAGGGTGGAGGGATGGAGGGGTGGAGGGATGGAGGGATGGAGGGATGGAGGGTGGAGGGATGGAGGGTGGAGGGATGGAGGGATGGAGGGATGGAGGGTGGAGGGATGGAGGGATGGAGGGATGGAGGGGTGGAAGGATGGAGGGATGGAGGGATGGAGGGATGGAGGGATGGAGGGATGGAGGGATGAGGGATGAGGAGTGGAGGGTGGAGGAGGGGCACAATGCTCCTTTGTCTGCTGAGTGCAACTGTTATTTTTGGCTGCAGTCTTTCTCTCTCCTATCTCTCTCTCTCTCTCTCTCCCTCTCTCTTTCCCTCTCTCTCTCCCTCCCTCTCTCTCTCCCTCTGTGTGTTTCCCTGATGACTACACACGGTGAAAACTTCATCTCCAGTAAGAGAGGCTGTGGTTGTGGTGTCATCCGACCTACGTGTCTGAAGGAAGACTGGAACATCCAACACACACGCAAACACACACACACACCTTTCACTTCTGCTGTTGCTTAGCAACAATGCACTTTACCAACAGTGACTTCCAGAGCTCATGTCTGTGGATAGGTCTGCCTGTCATCATCATTTAAGGATTGTTCTTAGTTTGACTGCTGCTGGGATATACGGTGCAGCATGTTGTTAATCTATGGCCTAGGCAACACAAAAGTGTACAACACACACACACACAAACACACACACACACACACACACACACACACACACACACACAGCGACACACACACACACACACACACACACACACACACACACACACACACACACACACACACACACACACACACACACACACACACACACACACACACACACACACACACACACACACACACACAGCAGCATCTCACCTGCAGCAGTATCTTGTTGCCGTCGTAGTCCTCAGTCTGCCAGCGTACCTCGCTGATGGGGGTACAGGGGCGCGGCAGGAGGGGTACCAACGCCCCGACGTCCCTCACCCTCACCTCCATCACCGCCGACTCCGTTGGGGCGGGACTCTGGCCCCTCGGCAACCGCTTGAACGACAGCTGGATCTCCGTATCTGGGTTGGAGTACACCACGAAAAAACAAAAGTCTTCTTTCTTCTGGGCCAGCCTCCTCTGAAGGATCAGCCGGTACAGCCGCACCATGTCCCAGAAGCTCTCGTAACGGCAGTAGACGGTGAAGCGTACAATCTCTTTACCGTAGTGAACCTGGCGTACCGCCCACAGAGGAGTCCCCGGGGCCAGGGTGAAGAAGTCTTGGCTGCAGGGAGTCAGCGGGAGCATCCTGCGGCCGTTGTTGACCCTCTCGGTATGGTGGAAGCGCCAGGGGGGGCGCTGGAGAGCACGGTGTAACGTCACGATCTGCTCCTCGCCCCCGTACTGCTCCTGCAGGAAGAGGATGACGGCCAGCGCCGGCTGGCACTGCGGAGGGCCGTGATTGGCTGAAAAAGATGCCGAAGCAGGACATGATTGGCGTTTGGGCTTCTGTTGCCAGGCGGCTCTCTCGGAGACGCGGAAGAGCTGCAGTTCAGGGTGGACCCAGGCCAGGACGGTGTCGGCAGCATGCTGCAGGGCCTTGGCCTGCCCCGGGTCAGTAATGAGGTGGACACTGACCAGGAAAGGATCCTGCAGCTCCACCATGGATAACTCACCTCCAACACAGAGACAGAGAGAAGAGGAGGAGGAGGAGGAGGAGGAGGAGGAGGGGAGCGGAGTAGAGAACAAGAAGAAGAAGCCATTAGAAATGATATGATATGATATTGTGAATCTGAAAACATTTATTTACCAAACTACTAATTCTTTCACCCCTCTCTCTCGCCCCTCTCTCCCTCCCCCCTCTCTCTCTCTCTCTTTCCCTCCCTCTCTCTCTAATAGGCCCATGCAGAGCAGGGTTCTGTTGTCTCATTAGTTTCATTAGCAGGTCGTTAGTGAGGCCCAGACACACACACACACACACACACACACACACACACACACACACACACACACACACACACACACACACACACACACACACACACACACACACACACACACACACACACACATACACATACACATACACATACACATACACACACACACACACACACACAGAGAGAGGAATGCTCCAGAGCCCGGCAGGAAACTCAAACAAGGTGTGCCCCCTTCCTGACCCCCTGACCAAGACCAACTAAGACAGAACTTAAACCCCCACAGGAAGGGGCGGACTTAGTGATTTGGAGGCCCCAGGCAGAGGCCAGTCTGAACGCCCCCATGTGGGTTTTATAGAGACGTAATTTAACTGTAAAAAGGTATTATCTTTTAATGTGCCATGAACACAACCAGTCATGATGTTTTCATCTGAATGTCAAATAAATCACATAAAAACTAGGTTACCTTCGCACGTTCATCCAAAATAATTCCAGCATCCGATTAGTGCACTGTGCACCCGCCAACTTTCCATCAATTCGCAAGTGGCCGAAACTATCTCACCGGAGAAATATCCTAACGAGTGAAACGGCGCCCCTCTGTCTTACTGTACACTGAGTGAACAAAACATTAGGAACACCTGCTCTTTCCATGACATAGACTGACCAGGTGAATCCAGGTGAAAGCTGTGATCCCTTATTGATGTCACTTGTTAAATCCACTTCAATCAGTGTAGATGAAGGGGAGGAGACAGGTTAAACAAGGATTTTTAAGACTTGAGACAATTGAGACATGGATTGTGTATGTGTGCCATTCAGAGGGTTAATGGGCCTTAGAACAGGGTATGGTCGTAAGTGCCAGGCGCACCGGTTTGAGTGTGTCAAGAACTGCAAAGCTGCTGGGTTTTTCCCACTCTCAACAGTTTCCTGTATGTATCAAGAATGTCTCACCACCTAAAGGACATCCAGCCAATTTGACACAACTGTGGGAAGCATTGGAGTCAACATGGAACACTTTCGACACATTGTAGAGTCAAATACATGAGGCTGTGTATCTAGCCTATGTTTTTGATGATGTCTGGCCAAATGCAGTCTGACATGCCATAATATTTTTGGCCAGACAGCATCAGATACATGGGCTACACGTACATGTTCTCTGTCTCCACGACGACGGCAGTATTATCAGCAGCAACTGTCTTTTAACTAAAGAAATGTGTATTGTATAAGGCCAGATCGTTCTTCAAAGATGTTCAAACGTTCATAGATGACCAGCAGGGTCACATAATAATCACAGTTGTTGTAGAGGGTGCAACAGGTCAACACCTCAGGAGTAAATGTCAGTTGGCTTTTCATAGCCGTGCATTCAGAGGTCGAGACAGCAGGTGCGGTAGAGAGGGTCGAAAACAGCAGGTCCGGGACAAGGTAGCACGTCCAGTGAACAGGTCAGAGACGTCTCCTGGTCTGCCAAACATGCGGAAGGCCGACATCGGCGGATGCGGTGGATTGAGACGCAGCTCATGCAAAACAAATTGATACCTCTAGCTATCTCTAGATATCTCTAGCTTAAACTGACAAGCCTGAGACAATTGCCTCTTCTGCCTAATGGTAAATCTGCCAGTTCCCTCAATTTTGTTTAACGTTCCTGCAATGTTTCAAAAGGTTCCCTCAATGCTCAGACAATGTTATAAAAGACAGGGGCACATATCCGCCAAAGGATGGTAATGTTTAGCTTCTCTCTCTCACACACTCTTTTCCTCTCTCCCTCTCCCTCCATCTCTCCCTCTCCCTCCATCTCTCTCTTTGCCTCGGGGGGCTCGTCCCAGTTCATTTGTCCGGTAAGGTTAAGGGCACCCGGGGCCGAGGGAACCGGCTCACAGCATTTTCCCTCCCCTTATCACACCAAACCAGAGAGAAGAGTGTGTGTGTGTGTGTGTGTGTGTGTGTGTGTGTGTGTGTGTGTGTGTGTGTGTGTGCGTGAGTGCATACGTATGTGCGTACGGATGTCGGAAAGAGAGAGAGGGTGTGTGTGTAAGTTGGCCCATGCAGGTGTTTGGGCATTGCCAGTGCCACCCAGTATCTGTCCCTCCTGAGTCTATCCCTCTCAGAAAGTACAGGTCCTGCTTGGATGACAAACACACAGCATCCAGCAACATTCAGATTACATTACAAGGTACTGCCGATCCATGGCCTTTCACAGACAACAATACTGTAAGATGGCTCCTGTAAATGGCAGACACACCAGGCTGGATAGAGCACAAAGACACCAGGCTGGATAGAGCACTGAGACACACCAGGCTGGATAGAGCACTGAGACACACCAGGCTGGATAGAGCACGGAGACACACCAGGCTGGATAGAGCACTGAGACACACCAGGCTGGATAGAGCACAGAGACACACCAGGCTGGATAGAGCACAGAGACACACCAGGCTGGATAGAGCACAGAGACACACCAGGCTGGATAGAGCACAGAGACACACCAGGCTGGATAGAGCACTGAGACACACCAGGCTGGATAGAGCACAGAGACACACCAGGCTGGATAGAGCACAGAGACACACCAGGCTGGATAGAGCACTGAGACACCAGGCTGGATAGAGCACAGAGACACACCAGGCTGGATAGAGCACAGAGACACACCAGGCTGGATAGAGCACTGAGACACACCAGGCTGGATAGAGCACAGAGACACATATAGGGAGGAACACACAGTTCATCATTTGCCTGCTCTGATTAGCCTCAGTCTGTAACCTCTCTCTCTCTCTCTCTCTCTCTCTCTCTCTCTCTCTCTCTCTCTCTCTCTCTCTCTCAGCTGCTCTTATTAGCCTCAGTGTTTTAACCTCTGCCCTCTCTCTCTCTCTCTTTCTCTCTCTCTCTCTCTCTCTCTCTCTCTAGCTTTAAGACTAATTAATTCCAGTTTAACTAAGCCAAGGGAGGGAGAGCTGCTCCTGTCCTGTTGGAGACAAGAGCTGGGTGTTATAAAGCTCTCTAGTCACTAGTGTGGCACTAAGCCTTTAATCTGCTCTCACAGCTCACAACACTGTTACATTTAGCAGACTATCTTATCCAGAGCCACATACAGGAGCAATTAGGGTGCCTTGCTCAAGGGCACATCGACATATTTTCCTTTCGGTTACTGACCCAACAACCAACCAACCAACCAACCAACCAACCGTCAGGCTACCTGCCGTCTGCAGCTCTATCAATGTGGTTATGATCTGACTGGAACTCATAAACATACTGTCCCTGAACAGAGACTCACACTCACACACAGTCACACAGTCACACAGTCACACTCACACACAGTCACACAGTCACAAACACGTGTACGCACACACATACAAACACACACTTTCTCATAACCTACACACTGCCCCCCCCCCGCCCCCCCCAGAAGGGGGGGGGCACCCTTCTAGCCTGTTTCTCTTATACCCCCTTCTAGCCTGTTTCTTTTATATTTTCTACCCAAGTTCCAACATTGATACGTCACTATTAACTGATGATAACTGGTGCTGTAAAAACTAAATCCAAGGGTTTGGTTTAAATAGGTCCTGAACAGTCCAAATCATGTTTTTCATGAAATTGGATTTAAAATATTTGGATGAAACCAGATAAAATTAGAACCGTTGACTGTTGCTTCTACATTGATAAAGTTTGATCATAAAGTTACTGGTTTCCCTCCCCCATGTCAAACACTTGGATTCAGCAGACAGGATGGAGTGTCACGATCGTCAAACAGAGATGAGGACCAAGGCGCAGCGTTGCAGGCAAACATACTCTTTAATTAGAGACACGATCAAAACAACAAACGATACGTGACAGTTCACGGTCTAACATAAACAGACTTGAAACAAGATCCCACAAACACAAATGGGAAACAGACAGTTTAAATATGGCTCCCAATCAGAGACAACCAACGACAGCTGACACTCGTTGCCTCTGATTGGGAGCAACTCAGGCCAACATAGAAATACACATACTAGATAAACAAATGAAATGCACACCCTGGCTCAACATACAAGTGTCCCCAGAGCCAGGGCGTGACAGTACCCCCCCCTAAAGGCGCGGACTCCGACCGCGCCCACCAAACACCACAGGGGAGGGACCGGGTGGGCACTCCGCTTAGGCGGCGGATCCGGCTCCGGGCCTGATCCCCGCTCCCTCTCCAACCCCCCAAAGTACCCCTGGTCCGGTCTGGCCCCGCTGGCCGGAGCTGGACTGCACACTGGTGGAGCGGATTGCTCTAGCTCCGGCGTGAAGCATCTGACCGGTGCTGGACCAGCCACCGGTGGAACAGGCACGGGCCGTGCCGGACTGACGACGCACACCACTGGCTTGGTGTGGGGAGCAGGAGCGGGCCGCGCCGGGCTGACGAAACGCACCACTGACTTGGTGCGGGGAGCAGAAGCGGGCCGGACCGGGCTGACGAAGCGCACCACTGACTTGGTGCGGGGAGCAGGAACGGGCCGTGCCGGGCTGACGAAGCGCACCACTGACTTGGTGCGGGGAGCAGGAACGGGCCGAGCTGGGCTGACGAAGCGCACCACTGACTTGGTGCGGGGAGCAGGAACGGGCCGTGCCGGGCTGACGAAGCGCACCACTGACTTGGTGCGGGGAGCAGGAACGGGCCGCGCCGGGCTGACGAAACGCACCACTGACTTGGTGCGAGTGGCAGGAACAGGCCGGACCGTACTGGGAACACACACCACTGGCCCTACGTGGGGATCAGGAACAGGCCGGACCGGACTGGCAACACACGCCAGTACCTCTCGCCGTGCCTCTACATCCTCCTTCCCCCTGGTGACCAGTGACTCCCGTAACCTGGCGGCCTCCTGCTGCCCCGTCGTCCACGACGTTAGCCCCCCCCTAAAAAATGTATGGGCTTCACTCCTACCCGTGGACCAGGTCTCCATGCTCCTCGCCAGCCTTTCGCCCTTCTGCCTCCACGTCAAGCCCCTCTCTTCCTCACATGGCTTGACCCAGTCGAGGAGGCGAAGGAGATCCGCTAGAGATCTCTCAGGCGCTGGCTCCTGGACTTGCTGCTTGGTCCAGTCTTGGTGGGATCTTCTGTCACGATCGTCAAACAGAGATGAGGACCAAGGCGCAGCGTTGCAGGCAAACATACTCTTTAATTAGAGACACGATCAAAACAACAAACGATACGTGACAGTTCACGGTCTAACATAAACAGACTTGAAACAAGATCCCACAAACACAAATGGGAAACAGACTGTTTAAATATGGCTCCCAATCAGAGACAACCAACGACAGCTGACACTCGTTGCCTCTGATTGGGAGCCACTCAGGCCAACATAGAAATACACATACTAGATAAACAAATGAAATGCACACCCTGGCTCAACATACAAGTGTCCCCAGAGCCAGGGCATGACATGGAGGCGGGTTTATTAAGTTTTCTGTTGTTGTGACATCACAAAAAGCCACATTTTACTACACCAATTGTAACGTCTTATTCTCTTAACTAATTGAAATAAGTACCGCCTTGTAACCAACATGGCAGAAGGTGTGTTCGCAGAGCGGCATGGTTAAATAGCTGGGTAGCTAGTCTACTGGTGCCAACATTTGACTGCAGCATGTCAGCAAATATAATTAGAGGTTTCCCCTATTCATCTAAGGCAAAGATGGTTATAGGTTTCTGCTTTCATCTGTCTGGTGTTAGCTAGTTACTGGCTATCTAGGTCTTCATCTGTCTCGTGTTAGCTAGTTACTGGCTAGCTAGTTCTTCATCTGTCTCGTGTTAGCTAGTTACTGACTAGCTAGGTCTTCATCTGTGTCTGGTGTTAGCTAGTTACTGGCTAGCTAGTTCTTCATCTGTCTCGTGTTAGCTAGTTACTGACTAGCTAGGTCTTCATCTGTGTCTGGTGTTAGCTAGTTACTGGCTAGCTAGGTCTTCATCTGTCTGGTGTTAGCTAGTTACTGGCTAGCTAGGTCTTCATCTGTGTCTGGTGTTAGCTAGTTACTGGCTAGCGAGGTCTTCATCTGTCTGGTGTTAGCTAGTTACTGGCTAGCTAGGTCTTCATCTGTGTCTGGTGTTAGCTAGTTACTGGCTAGCGAGGTCTTCATCTGTCTGGTGTTAGCTAGTTACTGGTTAGCTAGTTCTCCATCTGTCTGGTGTTAGCTAGTTACTGGCTAGCTAGGTCTTCATCTGTCTGGTGTTAGCTAGTTACTGGCTAGCTAGGTTTTCATCTGTCTGGTGTTAGCTAGTTACTGGCTAGCTAGTTCTTCATCTGTCTGGTGTTAGCTAGTTACTGGCTAGCTAGGTATTCATCTGTCTGGTGTTAGCTAGTTACTGGCTAGCTAGTTCTCCATCTGTCTGGTGTTAGCTAGTTACTGGCTAGCTAGGTCTTCATCTGTCTGGTGTTAGCTAGTTACTGGCTAGCTAGGTTTTCATCTGTCTGGTGTTAGCTAGTTACTGGCTAGCTAGTTCTTCATCTGTCTGGTGTTAGCTAGTTACTGGCTAGCTAGTTCTTCATCTGTCTGGTGTTAGCTAGTTACTGGCTAGCTAGGTCTTCATCTGTCTGGTGTTAGCTAGTTACTGGCTAGCTAGTTCTTCATCTGTCTGGTGTTAGCTAGTTACTGGCTAGCTAGGTCTTCATCTGTCTGGTGTTAGCTAGTTACTGGCTAGCTAGGTCTCCATCTGTCTGGTGTTAGCTAGTTACCGGCTAGCTAGTTCTCCATCTGTCTGGTGTTAGCTAGTTACTGGCTAGCTAGGTCTTCATCTGTCTGGTGTTAGCTAGTTACTGGCTAGCTAGGTATTCATCTGTCTGGTGTTAGCTAGTTACTGGCTAGCTAGGTTTTCATCTGTCTGGTGTTAGCTAGTTACTGGCTAGCTAGGTATTCATCTGTCTGGTGTTAGCTAGTTACTGGCTAGCTAGGTTTTCATCTATCTGGTGTTAGCTAGTTACTGGCTAGCTAGGTCTTCATCTGTCTGGTGTTAGCTAGTTACTGGCTAGCTAGGTCTCCATCTGTCTGGTGTTAGCTAGTTACTGGCTAGCTAGTTCTCCATCTGTCTGGTGTTAGCTAGTTACTGGCTTAGCTAGGTCTTCATCTGTCTGGTGTTAGCTAGTTACTGGCTAGCTAGGTCTTCATCTGTCTGGTGTTAGCTAGTTACCGGCTAGCTAGTTCTCCATCTGTCTGGTGTTAGCTAGTTACTGGCTAGCTAGTTCTTCATCTGTCTGGTGTTAGCTAGTTACTGGCTAGCTAGTTCTTCATCTGTCTGGTGTTAGCTAGTTACTGGCTAGCTAGGTCTTCATCTGTCTGGTGTTAGCTAGTTACTGGCTAGCTAGGTATTCATCTGTCTGGTGTTAGCTAGTTACTGGCTAGCTAGGTTTTCATCTGTCTGGTGTTAGCTAGTTACTGGCTAGCTAGGTATTCATCTGTCTGGTGTTAGCTAGTTACTGGCTAGCTAGGTTTTCATCTATCTGGTGTTAGCTAGTTACTGGCTAGCTAGGTCTTCATCTGTCTGGTGTTAGCTAGTTACTGGCTAGCTAGGTCTCCATCTGTCTGGTGTTAGCTAGTTACTGGCTAGCTAGTTCTCCATCTGTCTGGTGTTAGCTAGTTACTGGCTTAGCTAGGTCTTCATCTGTCTGGTGTTAGCTAGTTACTGGCTAGCTAGGTATTCATCTGTCTGGTGTTAGCTAGTTACTGGCTAGCTAGGTATTCATCTGCCTGGTGTTAGCTAGTTACTGGCTAGCTAGGTATTCATCTGTCTGGTGTTAGCTAGTTACTGGCTAGCTAGGTCTTCATCTGTCTGGTGTTAGCTAGTTACTGGCTAGCTAGGTCTTCATCTGTCTGGTGTTAGCTAGTTACTGGCTAGCTAGGTCTTCATCTGTCTGGTGTTAGCTAGTTACTGGCTAGCTAGGTCTTCATCTGTCTGGTGTTAGCTAGTTACTGGCTAGCTAGGTCTTCATCTGTGTCTGGTGTTAGCTAGTTACTGGCTAGCTAGGTCTTCATCTGTCTGGTGTTAGCTAGTTACTGGCTAGCTAGGTCTTCATCTGTCTGGTGTTAGCTAGTTACTGGCTAGCTAGGTCTTCATCTGTCTGGTGTTAGCTAGTTACTGGCTAGCTAGGTCTTCATCTGTCTGGTGTTAGCTAGTTACTGGCTAGCTAGGTATTCATCTGTCTGGTGTTAGCTAGTTACTGGCTAGCTAGGTCTTCATCTGTCTGGTGTTAGCTAGTTACTGGCTAGCTAGGTCTTCATCTGTGTCTGGTGTTAGCTAGTTACTGGCTAGCTAGGTCTTCATCTGTGTCTGGTGTTAGCTAGTTACTGGCTAGCTAGGTCTTCATCTGTCTGGTGTTAGCTAGTTACTGGCTAGCTAGGTCTTCATCTGTCTGGTGTTAGCTAGTTACTGGCTAGCTAGGTCTCCATCTGTCTGGTGTTAGCTAGTTACCGGCTAGCTAGTTCTCCATCTGTCTGGTGTTAGCTAGTTACCGGCTAGCTAGTTCTCCATCTGTCTGGTGTTAGCTAGTTACTGGCTAGCTAGGTCTTCATCTGTCTGGTGTTAGCTAGTTACTGGCTAGCTAGGTCTTCATCTGTCTGGTGTTAGCTAGTTACTGGCTAGCTAGGTATTCATCTGTCTGGTGTTAGCTAGTTACTGGCTAGCTAGGTCTCCATCTGTCTGGTGTTAGCTAGTTACTGGCTAGCTAGGTCTTCATCTGTCTGGTGTTAGCTAGTTACTGGCTAGCTAGGTATTCATCTGTCTGGTGTAAGCTAGTTACTGGTTAGCTAGGTCTTCAGCCAGCATGGAACAAAACGGGGGAAGGGTTGCCCAAAACTCTGACGCAGTTGTCATGTTATTACATCAAGAGACATGCCAAACAGGAGATTCATACAAACTTCTTGACATCATTGATTGTCATGATATACGAACATTGTCTGACAGTCAATATTACAGCTACTGCCAAAATAAAGGACAAAGCTGGTGGAAAACATTGTCTCAGGCGCCGCTCCAGAATCTCCCATCAGTGTTCGATTGTGTTGAGATCTGGTGACTGAGACGGCCATGGCATATGGTTTACATCGTTTTCATTCTCATCAAACCATTCAGTGACCACTTGTGCCCTGTGGATGGGGGCATTGTCATCCTATAGTCATGGTAGCCAAAATAATGGCCTGCCCAGCATTTTTATACATGACCCTAAGCTTGATGGGATGTTAATTGCTTAATTAACTCAGGAACCACACCTGTGCGAAAGCACCTGCATTCAATATACTTTGTATCGCTCTTTTACTGAAGCGTTTACATTATTTTGGCAGTTACCTGTATATATTTAATGAAAAGTACGCAGAGTCCACCCTGTAAAGTTTCAACTGAAATTGTCCAAGAGGAACTAGCTAGCTAGCTTGATAAACACTGCTGACAATTCCATTTGGGCTAGCTAACTAAATTGTACAGCCAACATTTTGTCAATATTGATGCTGTTACAATAACCAAACACTTGGTAAAAACAAATCATTTGTGAAACCATGATGTGGTGTATGACAGTATTGGATGTCAGCAAAGTTACTTGAGATAATCTCACTTACAGTAGCGAGTGCGTACATTTTTCATACTGGTCCCAGATGGGAATCGAACCCACAACCCTAGCGTTACAAGCGCCATGCTCTACCAACCAAGCCACACAGGACCCTTACTGCGTCTATATTGCTTGACATATGTGTTTTTAAAGAACCGCTATGCTTAGCTTGGCCATTCCACAACTACAGTCATTGAAGTGCTTGTATCAGTGTATAGTATTACCTTGATGAATTATACATGATATCACTCTATATCAGTGGTTCCCAAACTGTGGGGCACAGGAACTCCTGCTCTATGCAACCCTCTGTGATTGAGGGTTTGTTTTTTCCGTGATGTTGTTGTCTGTTAAAGAGCTTTGATAGTTTGGTTGTGATGTTTGCTGCTCATTCTGTTCTCTATGCCAGGCTTCCCCGCCCACTCAGTCTACTAGCTCCCCGCCCACTCAGTCTACTAGCTCCCCGCCCACTCAGCCTACTAGCTCCCCGCCCACTCAGTCTACTAGCTCCCCGCCCACTCAGCCTACTAGCTCCCCGCCCACTCAGCCTACTAGCTCCCCGCCCACTCAGTCTACTAGCTCCCCGCCCACTCAGCCTACTAGCTCCCCGCCCACTCAGCCTACTAGCTCCCCGCCCACTCAGTCTACTAGCTCCCCGCCCACTCAGTCTACTAGCTCCCCGCCCACTCAGTCTACTAGCTCCCCGCCCACTCAGTCTACTAGCTCCCCGCCCACTCAGTCTACTAGCTCCCCGCCCACTCAGTCTACCAGCTCCCCGCCCACTCAGTCTACTAGCTCCCCGCCCACTCAGTCTACTAGCTCCCCGCCCACTCAGTCTTCTAGCTCCCCGCCCACTCAGTCTACTAGCTCCCCGCCCACTCAGTCTACCAGCTCCCCGCCCACTCAGTCTACTAGCTCCCCGCCCACTCAGTCTACCAGCTCCCGGCCCACTCAGTCTACTAGCTCCCCGCCCACTCAGCCTACTAGCTCCCCGCCCACTCAGTCTACCAGCTCCCGGCCCACTCAGTCTACTAGCTCCCCGCCCACTCAGTCTACTAGCTCCCCGCCCACTCAGCCTACTAGCTCCCCGCCCACTCAGTCTACCAGCTCCCGGCCCACTCAGTCTACCAGCTCCCCGCCCACTCAGCCTACTAGCTCCCCGCCCACTCAGTCTACCAGCTCCCGGCCCACTCAGTCTACTAGCTCCCCGCCCACTCAGCCTACTAGCTCCCCGCCCACTCAGTCTACTAGCTCCCCGCCCACTCAGTCTACCAGCTCCCGGCCCACTCAGTCTACTAGCTCCCCGCCCACTCAGTCTACTAGCTCCCCGCCCACTCAGTCTACCAGCTCCCCGCCCACTCAGTCTACTAGCTCCCCGCCCACTCAGTCTACCAGCTCCCGGCCCACTCAGTCTACTAGCTCCCCGCCCACTCAGCCTACTAGCTCCCCGCCCACTCAGTCTACCAGCTCCCGGCCCACTCAGTCTACTAGCTCCCCGCCCACTCAGTCTACTAGCTCCCCGCCCACTCAGCCTACTAGCTCCCCGCCCACTCAGTCTACCAGCTCCCGGCCCACTCAGTCTACTAGCTCCCCGCCCACTCAGTCTACCAGCTCCCCGCCCACTCAGTCTACTAGCTCCCCGCCCACTCAGTCTACTAGCTCCCCGCCCACTCAGTCTACCAGCTCCCCGCCCACTCAGTCTACTAGCTCCCCGCCCACTCAGTCTACCAGCTCCCCGCCCACTCAGTCTACTAGCTCCCCGCCCACTCAGTCTACTAGCTCCCCGCCCACTCAGCCTACTAGCTCCCCGCCCACTCAGTCTACTAGCTCCCCGCCCACTCAGTCTACTAGCTCCCCGCCCACTCAGTCTACTAGCTCCCCGCCCACTCAGCCTACTAGCTCCCCGCCCACTCAGTCTACTAGCTCCCCGCCCACTCAGCCTACTAGCTCCCCGCTTAATTTGACATGAGAGAAAAATACATTTCTCTCAAGTTTTGAGCATTTTTTATCAGGAAAACATATTATGGGTGATGTTTTAGTTGCTCAAAAGGCTATTTTACATGGGAATCAGAATGGCTGTTCAGGACCTTTAAGAATAACTGCATGGTGAGGGAACCTGCTACGGATTCGGTATTTGAAGGGTAGAACCCTTACACACTAAACACATGCAGGGCTAAAGCATCAGGCTACTAGAGCTGCTCTTTAACAGTTCAACTTGGATGAGGACACCAGGATTATGAGGGATAAACAGGTGAAGGCCAAGCTGTGAGATGAAAGTGCCATGGTGTCCCTGTAGGGTCAATCTCTATCCCATTCTCTCTCTCTCGCTCTCTCTCTCTCTCTCTCATGCACACCGTAGAAACAGTAGTAAAGATCGATGAATAGCTCTGTCTTCTCGTAGTCTTAACTGTTAAGAGTGACGGCAACAGTACCGCTTCAATTAACCCATTAAGAAACAGTCGATGGCAGCACATTCAGTAGGGACCACGACCTTGTGCTCCAAGCCTCTTTTGAGATCACACATTTGGTAACTCTTAATGCAAAGTGCCTCATGGCATAGTCTGGGGTTCACATGTCCCTTCCAATCTAAGGAGATTATATTTGATGCATTGGGAGTTGAGTGTGTGTGTGTCGGGGGGGGGTGTTATGGGTGGTCTTGGTTCCATCAGGTGGAATTCAACATGACATTGCTGACAGAAGCTGTTCTGACATCATCACACATGGTTTTGTGTATCCAATGATTCCCTTTCTGCCAACATTTTTAAAAGGCACATGTGTCAATCACGACAGTGTCCCGACATCACTGATCCCAAGTCAGCCTGAGGCTAAACCATGATCATTACTGCTCTGTTAGCAGAGAGATCCAGACTGGTCCAAGGTCAAGGGGGAGTATCTTTCAAAAAAGGAGTGAAGGAAATCAATGCCCCCCCTTAACTACCCAATTAGTGGAACATTCCATTTCCTGTTGGACCCCATGCACTTCTAACATATCATTTAATTTGGGACAAGACAGGCAGTATACAGGTGTGTGGGCAGCATTAATGGTAGGTTAACTATTGACATGAAGTTATGGCATCTTATGCTATGTACAGAGCTACTTTATAAGTAATTCAGTTACTGAGTTGTATACAACTGTAGACCTGTCCTTATTCCAACTGTAGACCTGTCCTTATTCCAACTGTAGACCTGTCCTTATTCCAACTGTAGACCTGTCCTTATTCCAACTGTAGACCTGTCCTTATTCCAACTGTAGACCTGTCCTTATTCCAACTGTAGACCTGTCCTTATTCCAACTGTAGACCTGTCCTTATTCCAACTGTAGACCTGTCCTTATTCCAACTGTAGACCTGTCCTTATTCCAACTGTAGACCTGTCCTTATTACAACTGTAGACCTGTCCTTATTCCAACTGTAGACCTGTCCTTATTCCAACTGTAGACCTGTCCTTATTCCAACTGTAGACCTGTCCTTATTCCAACTGTAGACCTGTCCTTATTCCAACTGTAGACCTGTCCTTATTCCAACTGTAGACCTGTCCTTATTACACCTGTAGACCTGTCCTTATTCCAACTGTAGACCTGTCCTTATTCCAACTGTAGACCTGTCCTTATTCCAACTGTAGACCTGTCCTTATTCCAACTGTAGACCTGTCCTTATTACAACTGTAGACCTGTCCTTATTCCAACTGTAGACCTGTCCTTATTCCAACTGTAGACCTGTCCTTATTCCAACTGTAGACCTGTCCTTATTCCAACTGTAGACCTGTCCTTATTCCAACTGTAGACCTGTCCTTATTCCAACTGTAGACCTGTCCTTATTCCAACTGTAGACCTGTCCTTATTCCAACTGTAGACCTGTCCTTATTCCAACTGTAGACCTGTCCTTATTCCAACTGTAGACCTGTCCTTATTCCAACTGTAGACCTGTCCTTATTCCAACTGTAGACCTGTCCTTATTCCAACTGTAGACCTGTCCTTATTCCAACTGTATTTCCTTTCATGTTCATTCCCAAGGAGCTCCAGATCTCTCTCCCCATAGCAAGTCTGTCTGCTTGTGTGTGTGTGTGTGTGTGTGTGTGTGTGTGTGTGTGTGTGTGTGTGTGTGTGTGTGTGTGTGTGTGTGTGTGTGTGTGTGTGTGTGTGTGTGTGTGTAAACCTTACACCCTGAGTGAGTGTGTCCTGCCTCGGGAGTTGTAAATCTAACACTGGGCTTCCACTCAACCTATAAATCTCCACTTATAACAACACAACGCATGAACCGCTAATATGTGTGATGTCAGGACAGAGAAATCAGTGATTTGGGTTGATAAACCTGTAGTGGAAAACATTGGTCGTTTCTCAAACAGTATCCTGGTTCTAGATCTGCACCAGTCCCTGAGGGCTGCAGTATCCTGGTTCTAGATCTGCACCAGTCCCTGAGGGCTGCAGTATCCTGGTTCTAAATCTGCACCAGTCCCTGAGGGCTGCAGTATCCTGGTTCTAGATCTGCACCAGTCCAGTCCCTGAGGGCTGCAGTATCCTGGTTCTAGATCTGCACCAGTCCAGTCCCTGAGGGCTGCAGTATCCTGGTTCTAGATCTGCACCAGTCCCTGAGGGCTGCAGTATCCTGGTTCTAAATCTGCACCAGTCCCTGAGGGCTGCAGTATCCTGGTTCTAGATCTGCACCAGTCCAGTCCCTGAGGGCTGCAGTATCCTGGTTCTAGATCTGCACCAGTCCAGTCCCTGAGGGCTGCAGTATCCTGGTTCTAGATCTGTACCAGTCCCTGAGGGCTGCAGTATACTGGTTCTAAATCTGCACCAGTCCCTGAGGGCTGCAGTATCCTGGTTCTAGATCTGCACCAGTCCAGTCCCTGAGGGCTGCAGTATCCTGGTTCTGAATCTGCACCAGTCCCTGAGGGCTGCAGTAACCTGGTTTCAGAAACAGACTGAGCTATACTTAGGTAACCATGTCCAAGGGGAGGAAATATCTGGCCAATCATTAATGGCATTAAATGATCAATTATGTGTCAGGGATCAATGAAAACCAGGAAGGATGCTGCCAGCCTTCTAGAAATGGTGGTTTGCACCCCTGCAGTAGATTCTTTGCGTTTACACAGGCAGCCCAATTCTGATCTTTTGCCCGATTGGCAAACGATCTGATCTGATTGGTCAAAATAACTATTAGTGGCAAAAGATGAGAATTGGGCTGTCTGTGTAAATGCAGCCATAGACAGACACCATCTGTTAGTGACAGGCTGGCCCTTGAAAGAAGACCTTCTCCCTGACTCCTGCTATTACTTTGTTAGATGACTATCAATCCTTGATGTCAGCATCTCCCTGGTTTGAGTGAAACATCTAATCCAATGCTTTAAGAGGCCTCATTCTGTAAGAAAGTTTTGTGATTTCAGTTTGTCTGCATGATGACATTCCTTTACACATGCTATTTTGATGACATTCATTTACACGTGCTATTGTGTCTGTGGAATTTATAGGCCTGTGTATAGTTACTGTGTGTGTGTGTCTGCGTGTTTGTGTGTGTGTCTGCCTGTCGATCTGTCTGTGTGTGTGTGTGTCTGCGTGTTTGTGTGTGTGTCTGCCTGTCGATCTGTCTGTGTGTGTGTGTGTCTGCGTGTTTGTGTGTGTGTCTGCCTGTCGATCTGTCTGTGTGTGTGTGTGTCTGCGTGTTTGTGTGTGTGTCTGCCTGTCGATCTGTCTGTGTGTGTGTGTGTCTGCGTGTTTGTGTGTGTGTCTGCCTGTCGATCTGTCTGTGTGTGTGTGTCTGCATGTTTGTGTGTGTGTCTGCCTGTCGATCTGTCTGTGTGTGTGTGTGTCTGCGTGTTTGTGTGTGTGTCTGCCTGTCGATCTGTCTGTGTGTGTGTGTGTCTGCGTGTTTGTGTGTGTGTCTGCCTGTCGATCTGTCTGTGTGTGTGTGTGTGTCTGCGTGTTTGTGTGTGTGTCTGCGGGAGAGTCTGTGGTGGGCGTCTGTGTATTGTTTCAGATTGACCTCTGACCTCTGTGCTGTTTATCACTGAGCCCCCTGAGGTCCGAAGGCATCTATTATGCTGAAAGGCCTCCGGTCACGCACGCTCACACACGCACTGGGGACAGGGTCAAAGGTCGGCTAGGCTCAGTGGAGATGCCGTGACCAATGGCATTGGAGAAAGGTCATGTGATTGAGTGTCTGGAGCAGCTGGTCCCATGGCCATTACATGCAAACCTCAACCTCGGCTACGTTGCGTGCGCGAGCAAAAAATAAATGTACGCACACAGTACATGTTATACAATCATTTCACCCACACCGCTCGCCCGCGTGAACGAGTGTCTGTGTAGCCAAGCGCTAAATTATAACTTGGTTCTATTTGAGACGCTCCTTATTGGACATCAGGAAGATACAAACCCACGTGGACGCTTAAAAGACAAATGAGGAGAGATTAATTAAAGATAACTAAAAAATAACTAGGTTTCCCTTTTTATCTGTGGATTCATCTTTGGAGTAGAGAAACACACAATTGTTCATGACACCGGGTCAAAATTCTACAAGGAACGAGCTGAAAAGAGGAACACTGACAACCCAATGTTCATCTCCCAGGACAAACTAGCTAGCAACAGCTAGCTGGCTAAATGTCCATCAATGTTTCACGTGTGTTTCGACCTGCCCCAAAATCAATATAGTTTGGATATTTACATTTACGGCATTTAGCAGACGCTCTTATCCAGAGCGACTTACATGAGCAATTAGGGTTAAGTGCCTTGCTCAAGGGCACATCGACAGATTTTTCACCTAGTCAGCTCGGGGATTAGAACCAGCAACCTTTCGGTTACTGGCACAACGCTCTTAACCACTAAGCTACCTGCCGCCTCATGATCGTCTGGTGTAGATGGACAAAATCAACACTTCCGTGGCCGGTGTAGTCAGCATGTATGTTGTGTGTGTTTATGTTGTGTGTGTGTCTGTGTGTGTTTATGTTCACTTCTATGTGGGACAGTCAGTGTGTTACAGAGTAGAGGACAGTGAGTGTGTTAGAGAGTAGAGGACAGTCAGTGTGTTACAGAGTAGAGGACAGTCAGTGTGTTACAGAGTAGAGGACAGTCAGTGTGTTACAGAGTAGAGGACAGTCAGTGTGTTACAGAGTAGAGGACAGTCAGTGTATTACAGAGTAGAGGACAGTCAGTGTATTACAGAGTAGAGGACAGTCAGTGTGTTACAGAGTAGAGGACAGTCAGTGTGTTACAGAGTAGAGGACAGTCAGTGTGTTACAGAGTAGAGGACAGGCATTGTATTACAGAGTAGAGGACAGTCAGTGTGTTACAGAGTAGAGGACAGTCAGTGTGTTACAGAGTAGAGGACAGTCAGTGTGTTACAGAGTAGAGGACAGTCAGTGTGTTACAGAGTAGAGGACAGTCAGTGTGTTACAGAGTAGAGGACAGTCAGTGTGTTACAGAGTAGAGGACAGTCAGTGTATTACAGAGTAGAGGACAGTCAGTGTGTTACAGAGTAGAGGACAGTCAGTGTGTTACAGAGTAGAGGACAGTCAGTGTATTACAGAGTAGAGGACAGTCAGTGTGTTACAGAGTAGAGGACAGTCAGTGTGTTACAGAGTAGATGACAGTCAGTGTGTTACAGAGTAGAGGACAGTCAGTGTGTTACAGAGTAGAGGACAGTCAGTGTATTACAGAGTAGAGGACAGTCAGTGTATTACAGAGTAGAGGACAGTGAGTGTGTTACAGAGTAGAGGACAGTCAGTGTGTTACAGAGTAGAGGACAGTCAGTGTGTTACAGAGTAGATGACAGTCAGTGTGTTACAGAGTAGAGGACAGTCAGTGTGTTACAGAGTAGAGGACAGTCAGTGTGTTACAGAGTAGAGGACAGTCAGTGTGTTACAGAGTAGATGACAGTCAGTGTGTTACAGAGTAGAGGACAGTCAGTGTGTTACAGAGTAGATGACAGTCAGTGTGTTACAGAGTAGAGGACAGTCAGTGTGTTACAGAGTAGAGGACAGTCAGTGTGTTACAGAGTAGAGGACAGTCAGTGTGTTACAGAGTAGAGGACAGTCAGTGTGTTACAGAGTAGAGGACAGTCAGTGTATTACAGAGTAGAGGACAGTCAGTGTGTTACAGAGTAGAGGACAGTCAGTGTGTTACAGAGTAGAGGACAGTCAGTGTGTTACAGAGTAGAGGACAGTCAGTGTGTTACAGAGTAGAGGACAGTCAGTGTGTTACACAGTGTGCCGCCTCCAGGCCCAAAAGAACGTTGACTACGACGTGTGGTGGATTGTCCCTTGTCCCTTCAGTGGCACTGTCGCTGTCCTCCTCCGCTCTCTCGGCCGGCGGCTCCACCCAGCTCCATCGGCCCGAGGTCTGAGTCTTCCGGGGTGGAAACGGGCAGACCCCTACCAGGACGTCCTCTGGCTGCCAGCAGGTTGTCCAACCGAATGGCCATGTCCACCAGTTTATCGAAGGACAACATGGTGTCCCGGCAGGCTAGCTCCCGTCGGACGTCCTCCGATCAGGGCCCGCTCGTTCCACCCGGACCCCGCTGCCAGCGTCCGGAACTCCAACGCGAATTCCTGCGCAGTCCTAGTCCCCTGCCTCAGCTGGACCAGTCGCTCACACGCCTCTCGACCCTCGGGCGGGTGGTCGAATACTGCCCGAAAGAGGCGAGCGAACTCCCTGTAGTCCTCCAACGCGGCTCCTCCTTCGTTCCACACCGCGTTGGCCCACTCCAGGGCTTTCCCACAGAGGCAGGAAACGAGGACGGACACCTTCTCCCGCTCCGATGGTGCCGGCCTGAAGCTGGCGAAGTAAAGCTCCGATTGGAGGAGGAAATTCCTGGCACAGCGCCGCTGTCCCCTCAAATGTCCGTGGTCGGGATATCTGGATCCCTCCTGGTGCTGGGGTGTAGGTGGCTGGATCCGGTTGGCCAGCTGGTCTCGACAGATCGGGTCTGCTCCTCTCCAGGCGTTGGACGACCTGAAGAACCCGATCCATCGCTTCCCCGAAGCTGGCCAGCATCGTGGAGTGCTCCTGGACCCGTGCCACGACTCCAGGCATGCGCTCTTGTCCCGCTGACTCCATAGCGGGTGGGTGATTCTGTGATGCGTGTGATAGAAGGAGTCAGGCGCAGGAGAGTAATACGCATCCAAAGAGTTTATTCTGTCGATAAACAGTTGCGCAAGCATGCGACAACAAAACTCAGGCACAGGGGAAATATCTACCCTGGCAACAACAAGGTAAGGGTAGCTCAACCGAGCTACACACAGCTCACTACAAACAATCACCCACAGAGACAAGGAAGCAGAGGGAACACTTATACAATGACTAATTGGGGATAAGGACCAGGTGTGTGTGATTAATTAGACAAGACAAGTGGAGTAATGATAAATGGATCGGCAGCAGCTAGCAAGCCGGTGACGACGAACGCCGAAACCTGCCCGAACAAGGAGGGGAGGCAACCTCGGCGGAAGTCGTGACAATCATTAGAGCCGTACTAGCCCTGTGTATCCACTCTCCAGAGCCAAATATGTCTATCGCTCTGCCTCTCTAGTGTGTGTGTGTGTGTGTGTGTGTGTGTGTGTGTGTTTGTGTGTCCAGTGCTTAGGGCTGGTATGGACAGAGGGCAGAGGTAGAGGGGGCTCAGCGTTAAAACCAACTGTGAAAACAAAAGTCTCTATCAGCTAAATATACACAGAAAGAGACAGAGAGAGAGAGAGAGATATTGATGGGTTACACACACACATATAGATACACACACACAGACACACACACACAAACAGACACACACACACACTTTTACACATCCTATGCTGCTGCTACTCTATACTTTAATTTACTCTTATTATTATCCATTCTTATGCTTAAATACTTTACCCTACCTTTATGTACATACACTACATGACCAACAGTATGTGGACACCTGATCGTCGAACATCTCATTCCAAAATCATGGGCATTAATATGGAGTTGGTCCCCCCCCTTTGCTGCTATAACAGCCTCCACTCTTCTGGAAAGGCTTTCCACTAGATGTTGGAACATTGCCGTGGGGACTTGCTTCCATTCAGCCACAAGAGCATTAGTGAGGTCATGTACTGATGTTGGGCGATTAGGCCTGGCTCGCAGTCGGCGTTCCAATTCATCCAAAAGGTGTTCGATGGGGTCGAGGTCAGGGCTCTGTGCAGGCCATGGAAATCCATTTCATGAAGCTCCCGACGAACAATTATTGTGCTGACGTTGCTTCCAGAGGCAGTTTGTAACTCTCTAGTGAGTGTTGCATCTGAGGACAGACGATTTTTAGGCGCTACGCGCTTCAGCACTCAGCGGTCCCGTTTTGTGAGCTTGTGTGGCCTACCACTTCACGGCTGAGCCGTTGTTGCTCCTAGACGTTTCCACTTCACAATAACAGCACTTACAGTTGACCGGGGCAGCTCTAGCAGGGCAGAAATTTGACGAACTGACTTGTTTGATAGGTGGCATCCTATGATGGTGCCATGTTGAAAGTCTCTGAGCTCTTCAGTAAGGCCATTCTACTGCCAATGTTTGTCTATGGAGATTGCATGGCTGTGTGCTCGATTTTATACACCTGTCAGCAACAGGTGTGGCTGAAATTGCTGAATCCACTAATTTGAAAGGGTGTCCACATACTTTTATATATATAGTGTATCTACCTCAAATACCTCGTACCCCCTGCACATAATCTGGTACTGGTACTTCCTGTTTATAGCTCCACATTGATCTGGTACTGGTACTTCCTGTATATAGCAGCACATTGATCTGGTACTGGTACTCCCTGTATATAGCTCCACATTGATCTGGTACTGGTACTCCCTGTATATAGCTCCACATTGATCTGGTACTGGTACTCCCTGTATATAGCAGCACATTGATCTGGTACTGGTACTCCCTGTATATAGTAGCACATTGATCTGGTACTGGTACTCCCTGTATATAGCTCCACAGTGATCTGGTACTGGTAGTTCCTGTTTATAGCTCCACATTGATCTGGTACTGGTACTCCCTGTATATAGCTCCACATTGATCTGGTACTGGTACTCCCTGTATATAGCTCCACATTGATCTGGTACTGGTACTCCCTGTATATAGCTCCACATTGATCTGGTACTGGTACTCCCTGTATATAGCTCCACATTGATCTGGTACTGGTACTCCCTGTATATAGCTCCACATTGATCTGGTACTGGTACTCCCTGTATATAGCTCCACATTGATCTGGTACTGGTACTTCCTGTTTATAGCTCCACATTGATCTGGTACTGGTACTCCCTGTATATAGCAGCACATTGATCTGGTACTGGTACTCCCTGTATATAGCTCCACATTGATCTGGTACTGGTACTCCCTGTATACAGCTCCACATTGATCTGGTACTGGTACTCCCTGTATACAGCTCCACATTGATCTGGTACTGGTACTCCCTGTATATAGCTCCACATTGATCTGGTACTGGTACTCCCTGTATAAATATATAGCAGCACATTGATCTGGTACTGGTACTCCCTGTATATAGCTCCACATTGATCTGGTACTGGTACTTCCTGTTTATAGCTCCACATTGATCTGGTACTGGTACTTCCTGTTTATAGCTCCACGTTGATCTGGTACTGGTACTCCCTGTATATAGCTCCACATTGATCTGGTACTGGTACTCCCTGTATAGAGCTCCACATTGATCTGGTACTGGTACTTCCTGTTTATAGCTCCACATTGATCTGGTACTGGTACTTCCTGTTTATAGCTCCACATTGATCTGGTACTGGTACTTCCTGTTTATAGCTCCATTCTTGTGTATTTTCTTCCTCTTGTGTTACTATTTTTAAGTTGTATTTATTTTTTATCTGCATCGTTGGGAATGGCTCGTAAGAAAACATTTCATGGTTAAGTCTACACCCGCTGTATTCAGCGCACTTGAAGCTGGTTTATTTCAAATATGAGTATAAAATGTTTCACGTCCTTCAAATCTGTCTCCTTCTCAGGCAGCTACATTCTGTGTCTCCTAGTTGAATTCCTTTCACTGACTGCAGCTCAGTTTATTAAACACACATAGCAGACCTTGAGTGAGCTGAGCTTCATATACAGTGAAAGGACTCAATCAAGCAAACTGATGATTTTTACAAGGCTGTTCCTGTCTGGAACAATAGGAAATCACATTGCTTTCACTCCCACCCTCTCAATCTCTTTCACTCTCACTCTCTCAATCTCTTTCACTCTCACTGATCAGGTGATCTGCCTTCAGACCTTCACAGAGAGAGAGAGATACAGAGAAAGGGAGACAGAGACAGAGAGTACACAGTGGCAGAATACCTGACCACTGTGACTGACCCAAACTTAAGGAAAGCATTGACTATGTACAGACTCAGTGAGCATAGCCTTGCTATTGAGAAAGGCCGCCCTAGGCAGACCTGGCTCTCAAGAGAAGACAGGCTATGTGCACACTGCTCACAAAATGAGGTGGAAACTGAGCTGCACTTCCTAACCTCCTGCCAAATGTATGACCATATTAGAGACACATATTTCCCTTAGATTACAGCGATCCACAAAGAATTCGAAAACAAACCCAATTTTGATAAACTCCCTTATCTACTGGGTGAAAAACCACAGTGTGCCATCACAGCTAAAATATTTGTGACCAGTTGCCACAAGAAAAGGGCAACCAGTGAAGAACAAACACCATTGTAAATACAACCCATATTTATGTTTACTATCTACTTCACTTGCTTTGGCAATGTTAACATATGTTTCCCATGCCAATAAAGCCCTTAAATTGAAATTGAGAGACAGAGAGAGAAGAGAGAGAGAGAGAGAGAGAGAGAGAGAGAGAGAGAGAGAGAGAGAGAGAGAGAGAGAGAGAGAGAGAGAGAGAGAGAGAGAGAGAGAGAGAGACAGGGAGAGAGAGAGAGAGAGAGAGAGAGAGAGAGAGACAGGGAGAGAGAGAGACAGAGAGAGAGAGAGAGAGACAGGGAGAGAGAGAGAGAGAGAGAGAATGTGTGTCAGTCTGTCTGTCTCTGTCTGTGTTCCCACCCTGTTCCCCTGTAGAGACAGAGACAATGGTAGGCAGAGGGAGCTAGAGAAGACACAGGGAGGCCAGTGTGTGTGTGGCCC